>NC_067476.1:16445797-16555466 GCF_947179515.1 Apodemus sylvaticus | reverse complement strand
AGGGCCCTCTCCTTCCTTCTTCTTGGCAATCATTTGATATGTTAATTGTGTCTTGAGTATTCAGAGCTTCTGGGCTAATTAATATCCACTTATCAGTGACTGCATTCCATGTATATCCTTTTATGATTAGGTTATCTCACTTAGGATGATATTTTCTAGTTCCAACCATTTGCCTAAAAATTTCATGAATTCATTGTTTTTAATTGCGGAGTAGTATTCCATTGTGTAAATATACCACCTTTTCTGTATCCATTCCTCCATTGAGGGACATCTGGGTTCTTTCCAGCTTCTAGCTAGTATAAATAAGGCTGCTATGAACATAGTGCAGCATGTGTCCTTATTGCATGCCGGGGAATCCTCTGGGTATATGCCCAGGAGTAGTATAGCAGGGTCCTCTGGAAGTGTCATACCCAGTTTTCTGAGAAAGTACCAGACTGATTTTCAGAGTGGTTGTACCAGCTTGCAATCCCACCAGCAGTGGAGGAGCATTCCTCTTTCTCCACATCCTCGCCAACACCTGCTGTCTTCTGAGTTTTTAATCTTAGCCATTCTAACTGGTATGAGGTGAAATCCCAGGGTTGTTTTGATTTGCATTTCCCTAATGATTAATGATGTTGAACATTTCTTAAGGTGCTTCTCAGCCATTCGAAATTCTTCAGATGAAAATTCTTTGTTTAGCTCTGTACCCCCATTTTTCAAAATAGGGGTTATTAGGCTCTCTGGAGTCTACCTTCTTGTGTTCTTTGTATATATTTGATATTAGCCTTCTGTTGGATGTAGGGTTGGTGAAGATCTTTTCCCAATTTGTTGGTTGCTGTTTTGTCCTTTTGACAGTGTCCTTTGCCTTTTTACTGGCCTTTTAAATTGGAAATAGGTACTCTCTTCTGTACCTATAATCCTTAGGTTTGATATTCTCATTTTGTCTGGGACTTCCTGGATGTTTTGGGGTTGGAGATTTTTGCCTTTTTCATTTTCTTTGATTGTTTTATCAGTGATTTTTATGGTAATCTTCTGCATGTAAGATTTTCTCCTCTATTCTCTTGTATTCTGTTGTTGATGCTTGCATCTATGTCTCCTGATTTATTTCTTAGGTTTTCTATATCCAGAGTTGTCACCCTTTGTGGTTTCTTTTTTGTTTCTACCTCTGTTTTTATATCCTGGATGCTTTTGTTCAATTCCTTCACCTGTTTTGTTGTGCTTTCCCTTAAGGGCTTGTACTTGTTTACCTGTGGTCTCCTATATTCCTTTAAGGGATTTATTTATGTCCTTCTTGAAGCTCTCTATCAGCATCATGAGCTGTGATTTTAAATCCAAATTTTGCTTTTCCAGTATGTTGGCATATCCAGGACTTGCTGTTGTGGGAGATTTGGGTTCGGATTGTGCCATGGTGCCTTGATTTCTGTTGGTAACATTCCTACATTTGCCTTTTGCCATCTGCTTATCTCTAGTGTTAGTTGGTTCTGCTGTCTCTGGCTGGCGCTTGTCCCTCCTGTGGATTTATAAGCCTATCTTGGCACCTCTGGGTGACCGGCTATCCCCTGGCACAGAGTGTTGTGGCACTGCCCCAGCTCCTTTGTGGAGGTGAATTCCAGGCTGACCCTGTTCCAGTTGCTCTGCCACTCCTGTGTTCTCTGCACTTGTACCCACCTCCTTAGTCACAGAAGAGATGTAGGCCTCACCTCTAAAGCCAGGAGTCAAATCACTCCCTGAAGAGCAGTTCTCTCCTGGCAGGATTTGTGCACAGATGGCTGTAGCACTTCCCAGCTCCTGGGTGCAGGTGTAACTTGGATGAACCACAACCCAACTGCTCTGCTACTCCTGTGCTCCCTGTGCTTCTGCCTGTATCTGCCTGCTTGGTTGCTGGAGAGAAGATAGCGGCCTCACCTCCAAATCAGGGAGTTCCCCCCCCCATTCCTAATTACATAACTACAATTTTCTCAATTTATATATTGTTATTTTATGTACATATTCAGGGCTGATCATTTGGTATTGGATAAACAGTTGGTGTGCTCTTCCTTGTAGAAGACTATTTCTCTCATGCTGAACAATCTTCAGGTGCCTGGAGTTTTGTTTTTTGTTTTTGTTTTTGTCTAGGATTGTCTTCTTGTAAGTTATCCCTCTTCCAATATGTTAATATTGGAAGTTAATATAGTTAGTATATATTCTAGTTGTTAATATGTTTATTGGTGTTGTATTTGGTCAGGTCATATTTAGGCAGCCATATTGGTAAGACTTACTTGATGGGTATAGCTTCTCTGACATTTCTAGGAGACAGCGTCTCACAGCTAACTTCCTGTTCCTCTGGCTCTTCTAATCTTTTTGTTCCCCTTTCTGCAATGATGCCCTAGATACAGGATATGTGTTGTAGATGTACCAATTGAAACTGGGCTCCGTAACTATGCAGTTGTAGTTTTCTGTAATGGTCCCCATCACTTGCAAGGAGAAGTTTTCTTGATTGAAGGATGAGAACTACACTTACCTATCAGTAAAAGGATAAATAAGTATTTAGAGTATAGTTAGGGATTATGCTAGTTTATTAAAGTGGTAGTTGTGGGTTCTCATACAAAATGTATGAGTGTATTAGCCTAGAGTAGTTGGCTAGTTTCTGGTACTAGGCAGTCTTTCCATCTAGACGAATCAATCTTAAGTTCCTTTAAAAAGCTGTAGGTTACTGCTAAGATCAGTGTGCCACTACTGCACCCTTATTGTTATCATACTAGTCTGGACTTTATTCCCCTCTCTACTGTTGTGGTTTATAGAAGTAACAACTGTGTAGGACTGTTGGTTACTTTCTTCTTTTGAAAACTTTGATGGTGCCTTCTGGTACCATAAGAACTTATTTGCAGGGAGGAGGCTTTCAGTTCATCCAGCACAGGTCCTTTTACCCTATGTCTGAAGTGCATGGTGTCTTTAGCATTAAGGTCATACCTTTGACCTCTGTGGGGCAATGGTGTGATGTCTTGGACAACTCTGACCAATAACTCATAAGAAAGCTTTTCATGTTGGCTTTGGGATTTTGGTTCTTGGGTAGAGCATTGTCAGGCCAGATGGGAGAATTTTTTGTTTGAGCTACATGTGAATATTTATGTGTAGACTTATCTGTACTATAGGTAGAAAGTATATTCTTTATGTTTTCAGATAGTCTTGTTGTTATTTTACCTCCTTCTCCCTTTTTCTGTATTTATCTCCACATCTCTAAGTTGAGGCCAATTTTTATTCACATTCACCTTCAGATCTCTTGTAACTTGTTATTCCTCTCTATTGCTCCCCAACCCATACTCTCATTTTTACTTTCCTGCTTTCCACAGTTACTCCACAGCTGCATGCCCATCTGTGAAACTGAAGCTAGGATCATTAGATGACAGAGAACCTGTGATGTTTGTTTTTCTAGATCTGGTTTATCTCATTCAATAGTATCATTCAATACCTTTTCTAGGTCCATTAACACACCTACAAATTTCACAATTACTAGTAGTTTACCACATATATGTACCATATTTTCATTATCTAGTTGTTAATTGAAGGTGTTGATTTTTGTAGATGTGGAGACTGAGGTGCAGTTTTTATTAAACACATTGATAAAATTACATAGCTGAGAAACTATATATATAGGTTCAAATCTAGAGATACATTATTTTTAAAACTTTTACTCATTCTTCTTTGTTGGGCAAAGACTACATCAGAGTATATCTTTAATGTTTGCCTGGTGTTTTATCTTCCAATGTACTGGCTCATCATCAGATGTTAGCTATTCTTTTTTTTTATTTGATATATTTTTTATTAACATTTCAAGTGATTTCCCCTTTTCTGGCCCCTCATTCCCCGAAAGTCCCATAAGCCCTCTTCCCTCCCTTTGTTCTCCCATCCACCCCTTCCCACTTCCTTGTTCTGGTTTTGCCCTATACTGCTACACTGAGTCTTTCCAGAACCAGGGGCCACTCCTCCGCTCTTCTTGTACCTCATTTGATGTGTGGATTATGTTTTGGGTATTCCAGTTTTCTAGGTTAATATCCACTTATTAGTGAGTGCATACCATGATTGATCTTTTGAGACTGGGTTACCTCACTTAGTATGATGTTCTCCAGCTCAGATGTTAGCTATTCTTATTCCTTGTTCTGGTGATGGTGACCCAGCTGTTTCTTTACTGGTCCAGTGACTCCATGATGGTAGGATTAATAATATCTCATTTGTGAAATTGTTATGCTTTTACTGAGAAAAAGAAATCTAGAGCTGATGGTAGAATGAGGAAGAAATAAACAAATAAATTACTGTTCTAAAGAGCAAAGAGCTTAGCTTTGTAAGATAATGGAAGATATATTAAGAATTTATTTATTTAAAAAAAAGAATTAATTTAATTTATTTATTTAATGTATGCCAGAACTTACATTTTTTGTTTTATTGAATAAGGAAAAAAGGGAAGTTCAAAACACTTTATGATAAAATTAAAGATTTACATGGAAAATATTTCAGATAAACACGTTAAGATTGACAATTTTCATGGAAAATTAAAAAGTAAAGTGGTAGACATGTAAAACATTGCTAAATTAATTGAAATATGAGATAGAAATATTTTATAATAGAATTGAAGATTTACATGGAAAATATTTCTGATAAAATTGTAGAGAAATGTAGAAAAACATGTTAGAATTGAAGAGTATCTTGGAAAATTTTATATAGATATAATAATGGTAGCCATAAAAGTATTCCTAAGTTGATTGAAAGTGGAATTATCAACATTTTCTGATAAACTTGAAGATTTACATGGAAATATTTCTGATAAAATTGAAGAAATACATAGAAAATCAAAAAATTCATGTTAAAATGAAAGATTATCAAGAAAATTATATAGATAAAATGATAGGCATAAAGATAATTCTAAGTTGATTGAAGGTGGAATTGTAAACATTTTCAGATAAAACTGAAGATTTACATGGAAAATGTTTCTGATAAAATTCAAGAAATATATAGACAAACATGATAAAATTGACTATTTCATGGAGAATTTTACATATAAAATGGTAGATATAAAAACTTTCTAAATTAATTGAAGGTGGATTTAGAAACATTTGTGATAAAATAAAAGATTTACATTGAAAACATTTCTGATAAAATAGAGGAAGTATATAGAATGACATTAAAATTGAAGATTGTCTTGAAAAATAATGCTGGTAAATTGGTAGACATAAAAAATTATGAAATTAATTAAAAGGGGAATTACAAAAATTTTCTGATAAAATTGAGGATTTACATGAGAAATATTTCATCTGTCTATGTCTTTTTATTGGGGAGTTAGGTCTATCGTTCTTAAGAGATATTAGGGAATAGTGATTGTTGCTTTCTGATATTTTTATGTTTGTGTGGGTATCTTCTTTTGGGTTTGTTGGAAGAAGATTACTTTTGTACTTTTTTTCTAGGGTGTAGCTTCCCTCCTTGTGTTCGTATTTTCCATCTATTATCCTTAGTAGGGCTTGATTTGTGGACAGATATTGTGTAAATTTGATTTTATCATGGAATATATTGGTTCCTCCATCTATAATGATTGAGAGTTTTGCTGCATTTGTATTCTCTTAGGGTCTGTATGCATTCTGCCCAGGATCTTCTAGCTTTCATTGTCTCTGGTGAGAAGTCTGGTGTGATTCTGATAGGTCTGCCTTTATAAGTTACTTGTTCTTTTTCCATTACTGCTTTTACTATTCTTTCTTTGTTTAGTGAATTTGGTGTTTTGATTATTATGTGCTGGGAGGAATTTCTGTTCTGGTCCAGTCTGTTTGGAGTTTTGAAGCCTTCTTGTGTGTTCATGGGCATGTCTTTCTCTAGGTTAGGGAAGTTTTCTTCTAGAATTTTGTTGAAGTTATTTACTGGGCCTTTAAGATGTAAATCCTTGCTCTCTAACATACCTACAATCCTTAGGTTTGGTCTTCTCCTTGTGTCCTGGATTTCCTGGATCTTTTGGGTTACCATCTTTATGCATTTTGCATTTTCTTTGACTGTTGAGTCAATGTTTTCTATGGTATCTTCAGCACCTGACGTTCTTTCTTCTATCTCTTGTATTCTGTTGTTGATGCTTGCTTCTATGACGCCTGAATTCTTTCCACGGTTTTCTATCTTCAGAGATGTCTCACTTTTTGATTTCTTTATTGTTTCTACTTCCACTTTTAGATCCTGGATGGTTTTTTTCAGTTCTTTCACTTAATTGTTTGTGTTTTCCTGTAATTCTTAAGGGATTTTTGTGTTTCTTCTTTAAGGGCTTCTGCCTGTTGACCCATGATCTCCTGTATTTCTTTAAGGAATTTTTGTGTTTCCTCTTTAAGAGCTTTTACCTGTTGACCCCATGTTCTCCTGTATTCCTTTAAGGGAGTTATTTAAATCTTTCTTGAAGCCCTTTATCAGCATCATGAGATATGATTTTAAATCCAACTCTTGCTTTTCTGGTGTGTTGGGGTATCTGGGACTTGCTGTAGTGGGAGAACTGGGTTCTGATGTTGCCATGTGGCCTTGGTTTCTGTTGGTATGGTTCTTGTGCTTGCCTTTCACAATCTGGTGCTAGTTGGTGTTCTTGTCTCTGACTGGAGTTTGTTCCTCCTGTGGACCTGTAAGCCTGTATCCTTACTCCTCTGAGCTCAAAAGTGAAAGTGCTGCTGAGAGATCTCTCTCTCTCTCTCTCTCCTGGCAGGCTATGTACAGAAAGCTGTGGACTGTCCTGGCCCTGTGTGCCCCTCCAGGACTTACATTTTAAAATGTCTCATACTGAACTGAGCATTAAAAATGTATCACATTAATAGATTAATTGGGAATTGTACAAACCTTTTTTGGCTTTAATTTTTTACTGAAAAAGGAAGTGAAAACATTTTATGATAGAATGGAAGTTTTACATGGCAAATATTTCTGATAAATTGAAAACATATATAGAAAAACATGTTAAAATTAACAATTTTCATGGAAAATTAAAGAGTAAAATGGTAGACATATAAAACCTTGCTAAATTAATTGAAAAATGAAGTAGAAACATCTTATGATACAATTGAAGATTTATGTGGAAAATATTTCTGATAAAATTGTAGAAAAATATAGAATAACGTTAAAATTGAAGATTATTATGAAAAATTACACAGATAAAATGGTAGGTATAAAAATGTTTCTAAGTTGATTAAAAATGGGATTATAAACATTTTCTGATAAAATTGAAGATTTACATGGGAACTATTTCTGATAAAATTAAAGAAATAGAAAAACATGTAAAAAATCGACTGATTCATGGAAAATTACACAGATAAGATGGTAGGCATAAAATATTTCTAAGTTGATTGAAAGTGGAATTATATTTTCTGATAAAATTGAAGATTTAATGGAAAATATTTCTGATACAATTAAAGAAATATATAAAAACATGTTAAAATTGAAGATTATCATGGAAAATTATACTGATAAAATGGTAAGCATAAAAATATTTCTAAGTTGATTGCAAGTGGAATTATAAACATTTTCTGATAAAATAGAATATTTACATGGAAAATATTTTTGATAAAATTCAAGAAATATATAGAAAAACACATTAAAATTGACAATACCATGGAAAATTATATGCATAAATATATTGCTAAGTTGATTGAAAGTGGAATTATAAACATTTTGTGATAAAATTGAAGATTTACATGAAAAATATTTCTGTTAATCTATGTCTTTTTATTGGGGAATTGAGTTCATTGATGTTAAGAGAGATTAAGGAATAGACATTGTTGCTTCCTGTTATTTTTGATATTATTTTTATGTTTGTGTGGGTATCTTCTTTTGGGTTTGTTGGAAGAAAATTACTTTCTTGCTTTTTCTAGGGTGTAGTTTCCCTCCTTGTGTAGGCATTTTCCATCTATTATTCGTTGTAGGGCTAGATTTGTGGACAGATATTGTGTCAATTTGGTTTTATCATGGAATACCTTGGTTTCTGCATCTATGGTGATTGAGAATTTTGCTGGGTATAGTAGTCTGGGCTGGCATTTGTGTTCTCTTAGGGTCTGAATGAGATCTGCCCAGGATCTTCTAGCTTTCATCATCTCTGGTGAGAAGTCTGGTGTAATTCTGATACATCTGCCTTTATAAGTTACTTGCCCCCTTTCCCTTACTGCTTTTAATATTCTTTCTTTGTTTAGTGCATTTGGTGTTTTGATTATTATGTGACAGGAGGAATTTCTGTTCTGGTCCAGTCTGTTTGGAGTTCTGAAGGCTTCTTGTATGTTCATGAGCATCTCTTTCTTTAGGTTAGGGAAGTTTTCTTCTATAATTTTTGTTGAAGATATTTACTGGCCCTTTAAGTTGGGAATCTTTACTGTCTTCTATACCTATAATCCTTAGGTTTGGTCTCCTCATTGTGTCCTGGGTTTCCTGGATGTTTTGGGTTACAAGCTTTTTGTATTTTGCATTTCTTTGACTGTTGAGTCAATGTTTTCTATGGTATCTTCAGCATCTGAGGTTCTTTTTTCTATCTCTTGTATTCTGTTGCTGATTCTTGCATCTATGACTCCTGAATTCTTTCCAAGGTTTTCTATCTCCAGAGATGTCTCACTTTGTGATTTCTTTATTGTTTATACTTCCACTTTTAGATCCTGGATAGTTTTGTTCAGTTACTTCACTTGTTTGTTTGTGCTTTCTTGTAGTTCTTTAAGGGATTTTTGTGTTTCCTCTTTAAAGGCTTCTACCTGTTGACTATGTTCTCCTGTATTTCTTTAAGGGATTTTTCTGTTTCCTCTTTAAGGGCTTTTACCTGTTGACCTATGTTCTCATTTTTAAGGGAGTTATTTATGTCCTTCTTGAGGTCCTCTATCAACATCATGAAATGCGATTTTAAATCCAACTCTTGTTTTTCTAATGTGTTGAAGTATCTGAGACTTGTTGTGGTAGGGCAACTGTGTTTTGACATTGCCAAGTAGCCTTGGTTTCTGTTGGTAGGGTTCTTGTGCTTGCCTTTCACCATCTGGTTATCTCTGGTGTTAGTTGGCCTTGCTGTCTCTGGTTGGAGCTTGTCCCTCCTGTGGGGCTGTAAGCCTGTGTCTATACTACTGGGAGACCAACTCACTTCTGGCAGTCTCTGTGCAGAGAAGCCTGTGGAGCGCCTGGCTCCCTGGTGCAAATGGTGGCTGGAAGACTCCTGTCCCAGCTGCTCCACAGATTATATTCCCTGTGTGCTCTTAGCTGTTCCCCTCCAAGAGAGAAAGTGGAGATCTCACCTCTGTGCTCAGAAGTGAAAGTGCTGCTGGTAGATCACTCTCTCCTGGCAGACTGAGCACAGAAGGCTGTGGAGCCACCTGGTTCCTTGGTGGGAATGACAGCTGGAGGACTCCTATCTCAGCTGCTCTACTGATCGTATGCCCTGTGTGCTCCTAGCTTTTCCCTTCCAGAGAGAAGTTGGAGCTCTCACCTCTGTGCTCAGATGTGAAAACACTGCTGGAAGATACCTCTCTCCTGGCAGGCCAAGCAGAGAAGCCTGTGGTGTCACCTGGCTTCCTGGTATAAGTCGGGAATTTTATAAATCTTATAGATGGCACTATGTAACTAATAGCTAGATGGAATATAAATAAATTCCAGGTAAACATGTACAGATTTGAAAGCTATTTCAAGTTGCATTTTATTTCTTACATGCAGTTATTTCCTGATTACTGAAAGATGACAAAGAGAAGCAATGGCAGGAACCTTGATGTTATATTTTAGTCTTTCCTGTGTTCCATTCTCACCATATATTTCTTGCTACATCTTTAAGGCCAAGTATCTTATATGATACTATTAAAAAGTTTCTGACTCATAAGAACTGGTGTCTATAAGATTTTAATGAATTTGAGAAAGATATAGATAGATAAATAGATGGATTAATAGATTGATAGATAAAAAAATGGATAGACAGATGATGAATAGCTATCTGGCTGGATGGATTGATGAATGGGTGAATGGATATTTGGTTGGATAGATGAATAAATGTAGATGGATGGATAAATGAGTGGAGATGGATCAACAGATGGCATGATAGATGGAAAATGAATGGATGATAGACAGATACATAGATGATAGTTAAAATGAGAACTTGTACACTATTACAGTTCTTTAATTGTTATTAATAGTCACTAAATACTTCTGGTGCCTTTTAAGAACATAGTTATATCTCATTGTATCCCTTTATTTTGATGGAATCTTGAGATGACCTGGCTAATAATTTCTGGTTATAAATGGTTTGAATTACTTCTGCACAAAATACTTACTTGGCAGTATGAATTCTTCAAGAGCTATTTTCATCTTGGATGAGACTAGACTTAGAATGATGATTAATGGTCACCAAGGTGATGTGTAGTATTTTGGTTTCTTTAAAACCCCAGTTATATTAGATGAATATGTTTTTATTTTAATCCTAGGAGTAGGATTAGATGTTTCTTCACAGCAGGAGATTATGATTTGCCTTGTGCACTAGTAGGGTCATGGTTTTGCCAGCTGCAGGTAGTTTCTGTGAGTTTATGATATTTGGGATTCTAAGAACTTTTGAGAGGATACAAATATGAGAGACACAAGAGGTGTTATGTGCATTCTGAGAAGCCATGAGTGCTCTGAGGCAGCTGCTGCTCTTCTTGATGCTGTTGGTTTTATTGTTGCATTTGCTGGATTTCTGGTTTGCTATTGCAGGATTGTAGGATTGCAGGATTGCAGGATTTTAGGATTGCAGGATTGCTGGATTGCTGGATTACTGGATTGCTGGATTGCTGGATTGCTGGATTGCTGGATTGCTGGATTGCTGGATTGCTGGATTGCTGACTTTTCCCTAGGAACCTGATGTCTGTAATCAGCAGAAAGTCTATACCCTATTTTCTTTCTAATTTCCTTTCTCTCCTACCTGGTATTGGGGGTTGGAAGAGATTAGGGTGGCATAGGGTTGAAAGGGTGGTAGATAGAAGAACCAAATAAAATAGCTAAGAACATATGCTAGCAGTGCTCTTGGATTTCTTCACTGTTTAGAATAATAATCAGTTTTATACTTTTCTATGATGGACATATAGTGTAAACTTGAAGTAAAATGAAGGATTAACATTTTGTGATTATTTTTCCACAGCACAATTTTCCTGAATAACACACATTGTATTCTATAGACTATGAAAGGGATCCTGTTGGCAATTCTAGACTCGAGGAAAAAGAAAGAAGAAAGTAAGTGAGAGGGCTGGTGAGATGGCTCAGCGGTTAAGAGCACTGGTTGCTCTTCGAAAGGTCCTGAGTTCAAATCCCAGCAACCATATGGTGGCTCACCACCATCCAACCATCATAATGAGATCTGATGCCCTCTTCTGGTGTGTCTGAAGACAGCTATAGTATACTTACATACAATAAATACATAAATCTTTAGAAAAAAAGAATGTAAGTGAGAGAATTAGACATTGAGAGTTTGCAATGTCTTGAAACTTGCATCTTTATAAGTAGAATAAATACTTTTAAAAAATAATCTCTCTACTTTTCTAGCTGTAATTTTTTTACACAGCTAGAAGCTGATTGAAGAAGTCTCACAAAGCTTTACTCCAATATTTATTGAACCTACATTTGGGAGAGTTTTACTTTCCTGAAAATGTTTTGATCATTTCTTAATCTTTTGAAGCAACCTATGTCAGACATCAAGTCTCATTCCTTGACTACTTCCTGTAAGAAATACTTTTCTACTCTACACCAAATCTGCATATATTCCTCATCTGAACACTAACAGCAATCTATAACATCTTGAGTATGTGTATTGTCAAAAGTATTGAAATATTATTCATACAAAATACTTATTGTAATACTGGGACATAGACTATTGATAAATACTGGGCACCTAGTAGTATATGATGTGGTATTGACATGTATTTTGCCCAAACCATTGTTAGAAACCAAATATTTTGTTCTTAGGTTAATGTCCTTATTGGGATCTAATTCCACCTATAAGAAAAATGTATAGAAAGAAAGAATAGGTTATTGCTGTCTTAGATTTTATATAAACTATGACAATACCCTATTTTCAATTACGGAGACATCTCTCTAGTCCTTTATTTTGATCATTCTATGAGTGAACTCTATCCATTAGCTTCCTCAAACCTCTCTTCATATCTTTGTTCCTTAGGCTATAGATGAAAGGATTCATCATAGGTGTCACTACTGTATACATAACAGTGGCTACCCGGTCCTTCACCACTGAGTACATGGACAGAGGCCTAAAGTAGACATAGATGATACTCCCATAGAACAGGGCTACTACAGTGAGGTGGGAGCCACAGGTAGAGAAAGCTTTCCACTTTCCAGCTGCAGAGGGGATCCTGAGCACAGTGACAATGATTCTCAGGTAGGAAAATAGGATGCATAGGAAGGGGGTCACAATGACAGCCAGGGTCTCAGTCATGACCACGATCTGGCTGGATGATGTGTCAGAGCAGGACAGCTTCAGCACAGGCTGAGTGTCACAGAAAAAGTGCTTAATGACATGAGAGGCACAGAATGAGAGGCGAGACATGAGGAGGACACGGAACAGTGCATGCAGATGGGAGATGGTGCAAGAACCCAGCAGCATGAGGAGGCAGCGTTGTGGCCTCATCACCACATCATAATGTAAAGGATTGCAAATGGCCACCAGTCTGTCAATGGCCATGGAGGCCAGAAGGTAGCTATCAGTGTTCCCTAAGGCCATGAAGAAGTACATCTGAACAAGGCATCCCACATAGGAGATAGTCTTTGTCTCTGAGAGCAAGTTCACCAGCATCTTGGGCACAATGACTGTTGTGAAGCAGATATCCATGAATGACAAATTGCTGAGGAAAAAGTACATGGGGGTATGGAGCCTGGAGTCAGAGCGTATGGCCAGGATGATGAGCACATTCCCCACCACGGTGACCAGGTACATGATGATGAAGATGACAAAAAGGGGTTTCTGCATCCAGGGATTGGAAGAGAGACCCAGCAAGATGAAGTCTGAGGTGCTGCTGCTGCTGCTGCTGCTGCTGCTGCTGCTATGGTTGTTCATGTCTCTGGCTCAGTATAGATTTTGGAAGAATTGTAGGAAAGATGTGAAAGGAATTTTCGTCTGTATAGCTTGTTCCTTAACTTTAAGTCTGTTTAAAAAACCCTCATTACCATTTGTTATGAGTATGAAACATATTTTCTAAGAGTTGACAGAGAAATATATTAGATGAATATCTAACAAAGAAACACAAAGTGACACCTCTGTTATTTATTAAATTACAAACTGAAGGACTCTCAGTCCTGGTTAGTAATGTCTGTATTACCTAATTTACCTGAGTTATTTTCATTTCTGTCCATTTGTCTTAAGTGGTTTTTTGACCAAGTCTTTAGCCTCCTCATTTTCTTTTCAGAGTAAGATGTTGTTCTTCCCTTGATGTGGTTTATTTTATTACAAAAGATCTTCATCAGTGAGGTCCTCCCATTAATGATCTTCTTGCCATAATTTTGGAGATGGAGGTCACAGCATGGAAAGTAAGCAACTGAGCACCAGAGCTCATTAATGCCCCATAAAATTTATAGAATTCAGATGGGATTTTCTTGTATCTGCAGAAGAAAAAATTACTATCCTTTATTTTAATATCATTTATATACTATAATCTGGACTCTGTAATTATGAACTTTCCCCCTATGGATGTCACTCAAGAAGAGTAATATAGGCTGGCACCTAGGTAATGATAGGATGCTTTAAAATATATTATTCTTCCGGTCTACAAGATTACTTTGAATGTAGATAGAGGCCATTAAACAGGGAGGGGACTTAACAGAACACAGGTGTTATCAACCTGGAGGGACAGGATTACTTGGTGTGGATAAGTTTAATCAGGAATGGAGCCATAGGAATAGAGGGGAGGAAAGAGAGGAGGAAAGGTTAAACAAAACTAAGGATGTAAGAAAAATCCCATGGGAACCTCCTATTCTGTGATTCTATTAAAATCATAAGTTAAAAATGTTTGAACAAAGACATGGTGAATGTGTGGATAATGATCTCCTCAGAAGCTATGCATTACCAAATGAAAAGCCCTGAAGCATGTGTGAGACATCTCCATACAAAATCTGGGTCAAGCAGGCCCCAGAGACCTTTCAAGAATTATAGACAATTGCCAATGATATTAATTTCCTATCAGAACTAGATCATGAGACTATTTTGGTCGAAGATACTACTTACTCGAGTTGTAAAACACTGAGAAATAAAACTCAATCTGAAATTGAAGGCTTCTCTATTCTGAGTAACTTTCCCATTACATACTGCTTTGGGAAAAGAGTTATGGGAAAACAGTCCTACTCGACTTGGAGTCCATGACTTCCAATAATTACCTGCTTAGTAATATATGGCTACCAGTGCTATGATGGCTTCACTATTATAGGGGCAACCAGCTTCTTTCTGATTGGTTTTAAAGTCCACTATATAGGAGGAAACTTATGACTTATACTCTAAACTTATTAAGAGCTTGTGGCTATGAAGGTCATAGGAACCTATTACTGTTGTTTTTCTAAATAATCATAAGGTCAAATTGCTTTCTTAATGACTAAACTTATATATTAGTGTTCAGTGAATCAGCCGTCCAGCCATCAACAGTGAAGCTTCTTTTTGTGGTGGGCAAGACTCACAGCTGGTCAAAGTACAGAGACTAGATAAATGTCGAGTGATCTGGCTTAAACAGGTTGTCTTTTTAACTCCTAGCAAGGTCAGGGAACACTATGGAAGATAGGGGAGAAAGACCATAAGAATCAAAGCTTGGAGAAAAGTGCAGTGAAACAATGCCTTAAAGCTGTAACACAGACACTGGACCCTTGATGATGCTGTAGTTACCTGAACAGAGAATAGACCTATTGCTCTTTTTAACTCATTGGGCAGTAACTAATAAGGGACTACCTGAAGCTAACGGGTACTTGGCAGGAGTCCTTTTCTTCAACAGTGTAGACAATGTTTCTCATGCTTTGGTAAATAATATTCCATGCATGGTCATACAAACAACTAACAATTCAGCTCAGTGGGTTAAAAAAAATCAAAGTATAAGAGGGATTATTGGGAGCAGGAAATATTTCAGTGGGATATGGGAAAGTAGAGAGAAACAGGAAGTGAAAATGCACAAAATTCAGTACATGTGCATAAAATTATCAAAGAATTAAAAATGCTGCTATGAAGTTCTCATTTTAAACATTCGTGTAGTAATATAAAGTTTACTGTGTAAAAGTACAATTCACACTAGGAAACAAGACACAGGGATGACACCTATTGGCACTGTGAAGTCATCTGGCTCAGATAACAGACTAAGACAGTACAAAAGAGAAATCTAGAGAAACATGGGTCATAAATATTTTAAAAAGTTGAAGCTGCCACCCTTTGCAGGCAACATGATGGTTCATCTAGAAAATACAGGAAACAGTGTCTCCTGAGAGGCTCTGCCAGTGCCTGACAAATACAAAGGTGGGTGCTCACGGCTATCAATTGGATTAAGCACAGGGTTCCCACTGGAGGAGCTAGAGAAAGGACCCAAGGAACTGAAGGCGTTTGCAGCTCCATAGGAGGAACAATATGAACCAACCAGTACCCCCAGAGATCCCGGGGGCTAACCCACCAATCAGAGAGTTCACATGGAGGTACTCATGGCTCCAGCCACATGTGTAGCAGAGGATGGCCTTGTAGGACATCAGTGAGAGGAGAGAACCTTGGTCCTGTGAAGGCTCAGTGCCCCAGTATAGGGGAATGCCAGAACAGGGAATTGGGAGTGGGTGGGTTGGTGAGCAGAGGGATGGGGATGGGATAAGGGCTTTTTGGAAGGGAAATGAGGAATATAAAATTTATATTTGATATATAAATAAAGAAAATATTTAATAAAAAAAGAAAGAAAAAAAAGAAAATTCAGGAAAATAACTTGTAACCATCAAGACTTCGCCAAGTCATTCAAATTCAGATGAGTCTAAAGTCATTAACAGGCTTTCTGAATTACAAAAGTGTATATCAAGAAAACTCCAAAGGCAGAGAATTAGTTGAAAACAAGCCTGAGGAGATGAAAGAAATGAGTGAGAAAGTGTAACAGAGCATAATGGGAGATTTGAAAACAGTGGACAAAGAGGCATTGGCGGCAGCGGCGGCAGCAGCAGCAGCAGCAGCAGCAGCAGCAGCAGCAGCAGCAGCAGCAGCAGCGGCTGGTCCAGAGGAAGGGCCATCAGCAGTAGAACCAAGCGGACAGGGTCCAGGCAGACCTGGCACCCACGACCACTGGCCATCGATGGCCAGCCAGGCTGCAAGCAGCGGCGGAGGCGGATTTACGGTGCCTTTCACCACACAGAAGCCACATCAGAACTCTGCCTCCCGCCAGTCAGTTACGAGGGCTCCATATTGGTTCTCGGTCGCCAGAGAAATCAGACTGAGGTACGCAAATATAACCCGAGACCAACATCGCGGGGGTCTAAGCCTGACGGGCGTTGGCCTGCACCCAGGCCCTGGGCTGATCGGGGGTCCACTGGGGTGCAAACCCGGCCAGGAGGTTTTTTTTCCTCCCGGGCCGGCGCGCGCACCACCACCATTTTGCCTAAGGGAAGCCAGGGAGACCTAGCAGGCAAAACCAAACCAGCTAACAGGCATAGCCCGAGGCGGACATAGCAGGGGTCTCAGACGGTCAGGCCCTGGACTGCCCCCAGGTCCTGGGCTGCTCGGCGGGCCATCTGTGTGCCAACCCAGCCAGGAGCTTGTTTGCCTGGGCCGGCGTGCACCGCTGCCATTTTGCCTAAGGGAAGCCAGAGAGACCTAGCAGGCAAAACCAAACCAGCTAACAGGCATAGCCCAAGGCGGACATAGCAGGAGTCTCAGACGGTCAGGCCCTGGACTGCCCCCAGGCCCAGGACTGCTCGGTGGGCCATCTGTGTGCCGACCTGGCCAGGAGGTTGTTTATCGGGGCCGTTTGCGTACCACTGCCATTTTGCCTACGGGAAGCCAGAGAGACCTAGCAGGCAAAACCAAATCGGCTAACAGGCATAGCCCGAGGTGGACATAGCAGGGGTCTCAGACGGTCAGGCCCTGGACTGCCCCCAGGTCCTGGACTGCTCGGTGGGCCATCTGTGTGCCGACCCAGCCAGGAGCTTGTTTGCCCGGGCCGGCGCACACCGCTGCCATTTTGCCTACGGGAAGCCAGAGAGACCTAGCAGGCAAAACCAAACCAGCTAACAGGCATAGCCCAAGGCGGACATAGCAGGGGTCTCAGACGGTCAGGCCCTGGACTGCCCCCAGGCCCTGGGCTGCTCGTTGGGCCATCTGTGTGCTGACCCAGCCAGGAGGTTGTTAGCCCAGCAGACTCTCCCAGCACTCTCAGGGAACTCGAGCACGCCACCATCCTAGCCACCTGACACACCCTATTAACACCCACAGCTGAGGGGAACTTTGCACCGATATTGGCCTGCCAGGCTTTTGCCTAGACTCAGGGCCTGAGCAGCTAGGCTAGCCTTGTGTGCACCAACCCAGTTGGGAGTTCTGCTGCCCAGATCAGCCTGGGCGGCAGCACTACATCTCCAAGTCCTGCAAGTGGCTAGCTGGGTTTCCGGGCGGCCAGCTGGGAGAAGTCAGTGTGCTCCAGTGAATCCAGCGGGCCCCAGCGGAAGCCTTCGGGTGCCTGCTTTGGGATCTGAACAGCCTGGGCAGCAGCACCCTGTCTACAAGCAGTGTAGGAGGTAAGCTGTGCATTAGAGGCCAACTGGGAAGGGGCAGCTTGCACTGGTGAGTCCAGCACTGACAAGACAAACTAACACCAGTGAGAACTAGATGGCAAAAGGCAAACGCAGGAACGTCACTAACAGAAATCAAGGCAATATGGCAACATCTGAACCCAATTCTCCTCTACCAACATGTCCTGGATACCCCATCACACCAGTAAAACAAGATTTGGATTTAAAATCACTGGTCATGATGCTGGTACAGGAACACATGAAGGACATACTTAAAGAAATTCAGGAGAAAATGGATCAAAAGTTAGAAGCACTTGCAAGGGAAACACAAAAATCATTGAAAGAAATCCAGGAGAATACAAAAGCCAACAAGGAGGAAATGCAAAAAACACTTAAAGAAATACAGGAGAACTTTGGTCAACAGGCTGAGGTCATGAAAGACGAAACACAAAAATCTCTTAAAGAAATACAGGAGAACTTTGGTCAACAGGCTGAGCTCATGAAAGAGGAAACACAAAAATCTCTTAAAGAATTACAGGAAAACACAAACATGCAAGTGAAGGAGCTAAGCAAAACCATCCAGGATCTAAAATCAGAAGTAGAAACAACTAAGAAAACTCAAAGGGAGACAACTTTGGAGATAGAAAGCCTTGGGAAGAAATCAGGGGACAGAGATGCAAATATCAACAACAGAATACAAGAGATAGAAGAAAGAATCTCAGATGCTGAAGATTCCATAGAAACCATGGACTCAACAGTTAAAGAAAATGCAAAATGCAAAAAGCTTGTAACCCAAAATATCCAGGAAATCCAGGACACAATGAGAAGACCAAACCTAAGGATTATAGGCATAGATGAGAGTGAAGATTTACAACTTAAAGGGCCAGCAAACATCTTCAATAAAATTATGGAAGAAAACTTCCCTAACCTAAAGAGAGAGATGCCCATGAATACACAAGAAGCCTACAGAACTCCAAACAGACTGGACCAGAACAGAAATACTTCCCGTCACATAATAATCAAAACACCAAATGTTCTAAACAAAGAAAGAATACTAAAGGCAGTAAGAGAAAAAGGCCAAGTAACATATAAAGGAAGACCTATCAGAATCACAGCAGACTTATCACCTGAGACTATGAAGGCTAGAAGGTCATGGGCAGATCTCATGCAGACTCTAAGAGAACACAAATGCCAACCAAAACTACTATATCCAGCAAAACTCTCAATCACCATAGATGGAGAAACTAAGATATTTCATGACAAAACCAAGTTTACCCAATATCTATCCACAAACCCGGCCCTAAAAAGGATAATAGGAGGACAACACCAATACAAGGAGGGAAACTTCACCCTGGAAAAAGCAAGATAGTAACCTTTCATCAAACCCAAAAGAAGTTAAGCATTCAAATTTAAAAAATAACGTCAAAAATGATAGGAGGTGACAATCACTATTCCTTAATATCTCTTAACATCAATGGACTTAATGCCCCAATAAAAAGACACAGACTAACTGAATGAATACATAAACAGGACCCTACATTTTGCTGCTTACAGGAAACACACCTCAGGGTCAAAGACAAACACTACCTTAGAGTAAAAGGCTGGAAGACAATTTTACAAGCAAATGGTCTCAGGAAACAAGCTGGAGTAGCCATTTTAATATCAGATAAAATTGACTTTCAACCCAAAGTCATCAAAAGAGACCCTGAGGGACACTTCTTGCTGGTCAAAGGAAAAATACAAAAAGAAGAACTCTCAATCCTGAACATCTATGCCCCAAATGCAAGGGCACCCTCTTTCATAAAAGAAACTTTATTAAAACTAAAAGCACACATTGCACCTAACACAATAATTGTGGGTGACTTCAACACTGCACTTTCCTCAATGGACCGCTCAGGAAAAGAGAAACTAAACAGGGACACAATGAAACTAATTAAAGCTTTGGACCAATTAGATTTAACAGATATATATAGAACATTCTATCCTAAAACAAAAGAATATACCTTTTTCTCAGCACCTCATGGTACCTTCTCCAAAATCGAACATATAATTGGTCACAAGACAGACCTCAACAAATATAAGAAGATAGAACTAATCCCATGCCTCCTATCTGATCACTATGGAGTAAAAGTGGTCTTCAATAGCAACAGAAACAACAGAAAAACCACACACGTGGAAACTGAACAATACTCTACTCAATGATACCTTGGTCAAGGAAGAAACAAAGAAAGAAATTAAAGACTTTTTTGAACACAATGAAAATGAAAACACAACATACCCAAATCTATGGGACACAATGAAAGCAGTGCTAAGAGGAAAACTCATAGCCCTGAGTGCCTCCAAAAAGAAAATGGAGAGAGCATACATTACCAGCTTAATGACACACCTGAAAGCCCTAGAACAAAAAGAAGCTATTTCGCCCAGGAGGAGTAGAAGGCAGGAAATCATCAAACTCAGGGCCGAAATCAATCAAGTAGAAACAAAGAGAACCATACAAAAAATCAACAAAACCAGGAGCTGGTTCTTCGAGAAAATCAACAAGATAGATAAACCCTTAGCCAGACTGACCAAAGGGCACAGAGAAAGTATCCAAATTAACAAACTTAGAAATGAAAAGGGAGACATAACAACAGAAACTGAGGAAATCCAAAAAATCATCAGATCCTACTACAAGAGCCTGTACTCACCACAACTGGAGAAGCTGGAGGAAATGGACAATTTCCTTGACAGATACCAAATACCAAAATTAAATCAGGACCAACTAGACCATCTGAACAGTCCCATAAAGCCTAAATAAATAGAAGGAGTCATAGAAAGTCTTCCAACCAAAAAAAGCACAGGACCAGATGGTTTCAGTGCAGAATTCTACCAGACCTTCAAAGAAGAGTTAACACCAATACTCTTCAAACTATTCCACAAAATAGAAACAGAAGGAACACTACCCAATTCCTTCTACGAAGCCACAATTACGCTGATACCAAAGCCACACAAAGATCCAACAAAGAAAGAGAACTTCAGACCAATTTCCCTTATGAACATCGATGCAAAAATACTCAATAAAATTCTTGCCAACCGAATCCAAGAACACATCAAAACGATCATCCACCATGATCAAGTAGGCTTTATCCCAGGAATGCAGGGTTGGTTCAATATACGGAAATCCATCAATACAATCCACTACATAAACAAACTCAAAGAACAAAACCACATGGTCATTTCATTGGATGCTGAAAAAGCATTTGACAAAATTCAGCATCCTTTCATGCTTAAAGTCTTGGAGAGAACAGGAATTCAAGGCCCATACCTAAACATAGTAAAAGCAATATACAGCAAACCGGTAGCCAGCATCAAACTAAATGGAGAGAAACTTGAAGCAATCCCACTGAAATCAGGGACCAGACAAGGCTGCCCCCTTTCTCCTTATCTTTTCAATATTGTACTTGAGGTACTAGCTCGGGCAATTCGACAACATAAGGAGGTCAAAGGGATACAAATTGGAAATGAGGAAGTCAAACTATCATTATTTGCAGACGACATGATCGTCTACCTAAGTGACCCAAAGAACTCCACTAGAGAGCTCCTACAGCTGATAAACAACTTCAGCAAAGTGGCAGGTTACAAAATCAACTCAAGCAAATCAGTGGCCTTCCTATACTCAAAGGATAAGCAGGCTGAGAAAGAAATTAGGGAAATGACCCCCTTCACAATAGCCACAAACAGTATAAAGTATCTTGGGGTGACTCTTACCAAACATGCGAAAGATCTGTATGACAAGAACTTCAAGACTCTGAAGAAGAAAATGGAAGAAGACCTCAAAAAATGGGAAAACCTCCCATGCTCATGGATCGGTAGAATTAATATAGTTAAAATGGCCATTTTGCCTAAAGCACTATACAGATTCAATGCAATACCCATCAAAATCCCAACTCAATTCTTCACAGAGTTAGAAAGAGCAATTATCAAATTCATCTGGAACAACAAAAAACCCAGGATAGCTAAAACTATTCTCAGCAACAAAAGAAAATCTGGGGGAATCAGTATCCCTGACCTCAAGCAATACTACAGAGCAATAGTGTTAAAAACTGCATGGTATTGGTACAGTGACAGGCAGGAGGATCAATGGAACAGGATTGAAGATCCAGAAATGAACCCACACACCTATGGCCACTTGATCCTCGACAAAGAGGCTGAAAACATCCAATGGAAAAAAGATAGCCTTTTCAACAAATGGTGCTGGTTCAACTGGAGGTCAGCATGCAGAAGAATGCGAATTGATCCATCCTTGTCTCCTTGTACTAAGGTCAAATCCAAATGGATCAAGGACCTCCACATAAAGCCGGACACTCTGAAGCTAATAGAAAAGAAACTGGGGAAGACCCTTTAGGATATTGGTACAGGGAGAAAGTTTCTGAACAGAACACCAATAGCGTATGCTCTAAGAGCAAGAATTGACAAATGGGACCTCATAAGATTACAGAGTTTCTGTAAGGCAAAGGACACCATCAAGAGGACAGATCGGCAACCAACAAATTGGGAAAAGATCTTCACCAATCCTACATCAGATAGAGGGCTAATATCCAATATATATAAAGAACTCAAGAAGTTAGACTCCAGAAAACCGAACAACCCTATTAAAAAATGGGGTACAGAGTTAAACAAAGAATTCTCACCTGAAGAACTTCGGATGGCGGAGAAGCATCTTAAAAAATGCTCAACTTCATTAGTCATTAGGGAAATGCAAATCAAAACAACCCTAAGATTTCATCTTACACCAGTCAGAATGGCTAAGATTAAAAATTCAGGAGACAGCAGGTGTTGGAGAGGGTGTGGAGAAAGAGGAACACTCCTCCACTGCTGGTGGGGTTGCAAATTGGTACAACCACTCTGGAAAGCAGTCTGGCGGTTCCTCCGAAAACTGGGCACCTCACTTCCAGAAGATCCTGCTATACCACTCCTGGGCATATACCCAGAGGATTCCCCACCATGTAATAAGGATACATGCTCTACTATGTTCATAGCAGCCCTATTTATAATTGCCAGATGCTGGAAAGAACCCAGGTATCCCTCAACAGAAGAGTGGATACAAAAAATGTGGTATATCTACACAATGGAGTACTATTCAGCCATTAGAAACAATGAATTCACGAAATTCTTAGGCAAATGGATGGAGCTAGAGAACATCATACTAAGTGAGGTAACCCAGACTCAAAAGGTGAATCATGGTATGCACTCACTAATAAGTGGTTATTAACCTAGAAAACTGGAATACCCAAAACATAATCCACACATCAAATGAGATACAAGAAAAAAGCAGGAGTGGTCCCTGGTTCTGGAAAGACTCAGTGAAACAGTATTTGGCAAAACCAGAACGGGGAACAGGGAAGGGGTGGGAGGGAGGACAGGGGAAGAGAAGGGGGCTTACGGGACTTTCGGGGAGTAGGGGGGGCTAGAAAAGGGGAAATCATTTGAAATGTAAATAAATTATATCGAATAAAAAAAAAGAATGAAAAAGAAAAAAAAAAAAACGGACTCCTGAAAAAAAAAAAAAAAGAATATACCTTTTTCTCAGCACCTCATGGTACCTTCTCCAAAATCGACCATATAATTGGTCACAAGACAGACCTCAACAAATATAAGAAGATAGAACTAATCCCATGCCTCCTATCTGATCACTATGGAGTAAAAGTGGTCTTCAATAGCAACAGAAACAACAGAAAAACCACACACGTGGAAACTGAACAATACTCTACTCAATGATACCTTGGTCAAGGAAGAAATAAAGAAAGAAATTAAAGACTTTTTTGAACACAATGAAAATGAAAACACAACATACCGAAATCTATGGGACACAATGAAAGCAGTGCTAAGAGGAAAACTCATAGCCCTGAGTGCCTCCAAAAAGAAAATGGAGAGAGCATACATTACCAGCTTAATGACACACCTGAAAGCCCTAGAACAAAAAGAAGCTATTTCGCCCAGGAGGAGTAGAAGGCAGGAAATCATCAAACTCAGGGCCGAAATCAATCAAGTAGAAACAAAGAGAACCATACAAAAAATCAACAAAACCAGGAGCTGGTTCTTTGAGAAAATCAACAAGATAGATAAACCCTTAGCCAGACTGACCAAAGGGCACAGAGAAAGTATCCAAATTAACAAACTTAGAAATGAAAAGGGAGATATAACAATGGAAACTGAGGAAATCCAAAAAAATCATCAGATCCTACTACAAGAGCCTGTACTCAACACAACTGGAGAATCTGGAGGAAATGGACAATTTCCTTGACAGATACCAAATACCAAAATTAAATCAGGACCAACTAGACCATCTAAACAGTCCCATAATGCCTGAAGAAATAGAAGGAGTCATAGAAAGTCTTCCAACCAAAAAAAGCACAGGACCAGATGGCTTCAGTGCAGAATTCTACCAGACCTTCAAAGAAGAGTTAACACCAATACTCTTCAAACTATTCCACAAAATAGAAACAGAAGGAACACTACCCAATTCCTTCTACGAAGCCACAATTACGCTGATACCAAAGCCACACAAAGATCCAACAAAGAAAGAGAACTTCAGACCAATTTCCCTTATGAACATCGATGCAAAAATACTCAATAAAATTCTTGCCAACCGAATCCAAGAACACATCAAAACGATCATCCACCATGATCAAGTAGGCTTTATCCCGGGAATGCAGGGTTGGTTCAATATACGGAAATCCATCAATACAATCCACTACATAAACAAACTCAAAGAACAAAACCACATGGTCATTTCATTGGATGCTGAAAAAGCATTTGACAATATTCAGCATCCCTTCATGCTTAAAGTCTTGGAGAGAACAGGAATTCAAGGCCCATACGTAAACATAGTAAAAGCAATATACAGCAAACTGGTAGCCAGCATCAAACTAAATGGAGAGAAACTTGAAGCAATCCCACTGAAATCAGGGACCAGACAAGGCTGCCCCCTTTCTCCTTATCTTTTCAATATTGTACTTGAGGTACTAGCTCAGGCAATTCGACAACATAAGGAGGTCAAAGGGATACAAATTGGAAAGGAAGAAGTCAAACTATCATTCTTTGCAGACGACATGATCGTCTACCTAAGTGACCCAAAGAACTCCACTAGAGAGCTCCTACAGCTGATAAACAACTTCAGCAAAGTGGCAGGTTATAAAATCAACTCAAGCAAATCAGTGGCCTTCCTATACTCAAAGCATAAGCAGGCTGAGAAAGAAATTAGGGAAATGACCCCCTTCACAATAGCCTCAAACAGTATAAAGTATCTTGGGGTGACTCTTACCAAACATGTGAAAGATCTGTATGACAAGAACTTCAAGACTCTGAAGAAGGAAATGGAAGAAGACCTCAAAAAATGGGAAAACCTCCCATGCTCATGGATCGGTAGAATCAATATAGTTAAAATGGCCATTTTGCCTAAAGCACTATACAGATTCAATGCAATACCCATCAAAATCCCAACTCAATTCTTCACAGAGTTAGAAAGAGAAATTATCAAATTAATCTGGAACAACAAAAAACCCAGGATAGCTAAAACTATTCTCAGCAACAAAAGAAAATCTGGGGGAATCAGTATCCCTGACCTCAAGCAATACTACAGAGCAATAGTGTTAAAAACTGCATGGTATTGGTACAGTGACAGACAGGAGGATCAATGGAACAGGATTGAAGATCCAGAAATGAACCCACACACCTATGGCCACTTGATCCTCGACAAAGAGGCTGAAAACATCCAATGGAAAAAAGATAGCCTTTTCAACAAATGGTGCTGGTTCAACTGGAGGTCAGCATGCAGAAGAATGTGAATTGATCCATCCTTGTCTCCTTGTACTAAGCTCAAATCCAAATGGATCAAGGACCTCCACATAAAGCCAGACACTCTGAAGCTAATAGAAAAGAAACTGGGGAAGACCCTTGAGGACATCGGTACAGGGAGAAAGTTTCTGAACAGAACACCAATAGCTTATGCTCTAAGAGCAAGAATTGACAAATGGGACCTCATAAAATTACAAAGTTTCTGTAAGGCAAAGGACACCATCAAGAGGACAAATCGACAACCGACAAATTGGGAAAAGATCTTCACCAATCCTACATCAGATAGAGGGCTAATATCCAATATATATAAAGAACTCAAGAAGTTAGACTCCAGAAAACCAAACAACCCTATTAAAAAATGGGGTACAGAGTTAAACAAAGAATTCTCACCTGAAGAACTTCGGATGGCGGAGAAGCATCTTAAAAAATGCTCAACTTCATTAGTCATTAGGGAAATGCAAATCAAAACAACCCTAAGATTTCATCTTATACCAGTCAGAATGGCTAGATTAAAAATTCAGGAGACAGCAGGTATTGGAGAGGGTGTGGAGAAAGAGGAACACTCCTCCACTGCTGGTGGGGTTGCAAATTGGTACAACCACTCTGGAAATCAGTCTGGCGGTTCCTCCGAAAACTGGGCACCTCACTTCCAGAAGATCCTGCTATACTACTCCTGGGCATATACCCAGAAGACTCCCCACCATGTAATGAGGATACATGTTCTACTATGTTCATAGCAGCCCTATTTATAATTGCCAGATGCTGGAAAGAACCCAGGTATCCCTCAACAGAAGAGTGGATGCAAAAAATGTGGTATATCTACACAATGGAGTACTATTCAGCCATTAGAAACAATGAATTCATGAAATTCTTAGGCAAATGGTTGGAGCTAGAGAATATCATACTCAGTGAGGTAACCCAGACTCAAAAGGTGAATCATGGTATGCACTCACTAATAAGTGGATATTAACCTAGGAAACTGGAATACCCAAAACATAATCCACATATCAAATGAGGTACAAGAAGAAAGGAGGAGTGGCCCCTGGTTCTGGAAAGACTTAGTGAAACAGTATTCATCAAAACCAGAACGGGGAAGTGGGAAGGGGTGGATGGGAGGACAGGGGAAGAGAAGGGGGCTTACGGGACCTTCGGGGAGTGGGGAGGCTAGAAAAGCGGAAATCATTTGAAATGTAAATAAATTATATCGAATAAAAAAAATTAAAAAAAAAAAGAAAGTGAAAAAAAAAACAAAACAGTGGACATACCATAAATCTAAAAAGAAAGGATTTTGAGAGCATGACTCTTCTCAAATCATGAAAATTTAATGCATCTTTTAATGAGACCACAAGGGAAATTTTAATGGAATTTGAGAAAGTTGTGGTAAGATTTACCTAGAGGAGAAAATGCCTGAGAACAGACAAGATAATTCTGAAAAAAATGTAATAACAAGAAACTTTTTAAATCACATATTAAAGTATATAATAAATAAAATAAAACAGTGAGGTCATATCTAGAGAAAAATAATTGAACTACTGTAATGAACTACATATATCTGTATTTGCATGTGGAAAGGGATTTTGATGTAGTTTTAATAGATAATAGGATTATTTTCACAGCAACAGAAAGCAGATGAAGTATTAATTACATCAGTCTACTTTGACAATTAGTTGAATATTTGTAAAAATAAGGCTATCTATCTAATTCATACATACACAGAGAAGTCAGACAACTAAACTAAAAGTAAAAGTTCTAAATCATGAAATACGTTTTAGCCCCGACAAAAGAAGGATTTTTTTGAGGTTCTACTATGGGATATTAATCGAAGCAAGAAATGAACTCTGGAAGAATGATGGAATATTATACTCTGAACATTGAACACTGTGCTGGAAGGCATCATGAGCAAAGATAAAATATAACCTCCTGGTCATAGAAAACTCTTGCAACACATTTACTAATGAACTAGCTCCTCCCCACTGCTAACTAGAAAACACAAGTTAGAGTCAATACAATTCTCGCCAATCAAAATTTCTTTCTGCATGCCTGAGGAGAAACAGGCCATACAAACACTGGAAGTGATTAGGTAAATCAGAACATCTCTTTTTAGACCCCATACCAGGGATGAAAGATTGTATTACTCCCTTTTTTTTTTTTGCTTATATAGAAAGTAGATTGTTTTCTTACACAATATACCCTGATTATAGTTTCCCTTCCCTTCTTTCTCTCCCATCCAGATCAACCCCTTTCTGTCTCTTATTAGAAACATAGAAACTTGCATTATTTATCCAATCACTTTACATAAGACATCTATCCTGCTGAAATAATCACATTTGTGTAGAACAAAGATTTGTATATATAGTTTTATTGGCACATTTCCCATTGTATCAAACAGAACAAAACAAACTGAAGAATAGATGTTTGGAATTATTAAAATATTCTCCAAAATGTGAATTATTATATAAATTATTAAATAATTAACTATATAAATTATTAAATAATTTAAAGTGTATTCCTTTTGTTCAACATCATGTTAAGTATATGAAGTGATTAATGCCTACTGATATCTATTAGTACATAGTACACAGCAAATAATTAGCTAAAAACCTTTAATTAAAAAATCATTTCAAGTTCTTCAAACCTTGAGAGAAAGATACTGTTATTTTGCTTTCTATAAACAAAAAATAAGAGTTTGTCAGGGTTGAGTAATTAAGCACACCCTGCTTCTGGAAGTTATAGAGCTGTTTTTTTTTTCCATATCTTTTCTTGGATATTTTCTTTATTTACATTTCAAATGTTATCTCCTTTTCTGGTTTCTATTATGGAACCCCCCTATCCCATCTCACTTCCCCCTGCTTCTATAAGGGTACCCCCCTACCCCTCCACTCAGGCCACCATGCCCTGGCATTCCCCTACATTGGTGCATTGAGCCTTTGCAGGACCACTGGTTCCTGACAAGGCCATCCTCTGCTATATATGTGGCTGGAATCATGGGTCCCACCATGTATACTCTTTGGTTGGTGGTTTAGTCCCTGTGAACTCTGGGGGGTCTGGTTGGTTGATATTGTTGTTCCTGTGAGTCTACAAACCCCTTCAAGTGCTGGGATTGAGTGCAGGCAGATCTGAGGATGGCGCTTAGCTTTCCTGGCAGAACTGGATTATTTTGTTATTGTACTTATATGCAATGGTGTGTTCACTGAAAAAAGCAAGCTGTAGAACAACCAAATACAACCGATGCAGTTCTGTACAATGGGATCCCTTACATGTTGTTATACGCATGCATGTGCAATTTGATGTGTTCTCAAATGCAATTAGAAGGCTGGAGCAATATCTAGATTTAACCCTATTATTTTCATTTTCATTGAGCATATTTTCCTCATTATTCATTTATACCCATTCTATAAATGCATTTGGGGTCATATTACTCATAGATTTTGTCTCTCCTTGATTGTTAGAGAAGATTGTGTCTTTCTCTGCGTGTTAGTTTGTTTTGGTACTTTTGAGAATTGTCATGGAATCATGTAGATTCTGAAATGTGAGATTGTATATTAGAACATTGAAAAGTATATGATATATTGTCAACTTGAGACCACCATTTACTCTACTCTTTATTAAAAGTAGTCATTTTACCTTGTGGCAATCATTTCCTTAAATCTAGCATCTTACCTTAGGATATGTATATATATGTACTAAGTGTACTGGGCAGGTACACTGGGCAGTACCTAAGTGTACTAAGGTACTGTGCTATCTCTTGTCTTATGTAATCCTCAGTATAATGCTATGATAGAAACACCACTTCCACATTCACTAAATAAAAAGACTGAAGTTCATGCTCACAGAGCTGGTGAGGGGTATACCCAATCTTCAAATACAGGCAGTCCCTGCTCTAAGTTTCGTGTTTCATTTTCCCCACTTTTTCCAAACATACACAAGCCTAGAGAATTAAGCCTGTATTAGTATATTTGTAGATGTTCTTTATCTCTGAGTTCCTCAGTGGTTCATGACTCCTTGTGTTCTATCATTTGTTATGGGTTTGCCTTTGGTTTGGGCCATTAGGTCTCAGCTGTTTGTATCATTTCCACACTAATCTTCCAGAGATACATTCTGCTTAGAAATATTGCTGGGTCCTCTTTTCGTTACTGAAATCTTCTTCTTCTGTGTGTTTGAGGAGATCTACAGTTCATGTTTTTTTGGCTCCATAGAAGGTGGGATTTTTTTTTTTTGTCCAAATTTATATTCCACTTATTTTTATTTGTGAGCTTTCCAGGGCAGCCTTAAACCATCAGACTCCCTATCTAATAAAACACACCTGTCTTTAAACATCTCTTACTCCTCTGCTTCATTTCTTGTTTCTTTTTTCTACTCCTCATCACTAGTTTCTTAATTGCCTGCCTCTGTCACTCTCAGCCATCCAAAGAATTAAAGTTGAGAGATGTCAGTTGTATCGATGTGTATGTAGTTTAACTGTAATCAGGCAGAAATCATAAATGTCACTGATAACACATAAAGAACATACACTGCCTTCTGCAACATAGGGCAATGTGGCTTCTCAGAGACTGTTACTTGACTGGTAGCCACAGATCTTTACTTTGTCTGCTATTCACCTCTGCCACTTTTGTTTCACATGATTACAGTCGTCTGCTTCCCACAATTACATAGGAAATGGGCTTAGAATCTTTGAAGGCTACCCAGTCCCTTGGGGGAAGGGCTCAGATTTCCCATCATGAGCTCAAATTTGTCTCCCTGTGTTTGATAGAAGATGATCTAAATATTCCATCCACAGAGAGATATTTAGTTTTTTTTACAACACTCCATGTTCCATGGAACAGAAATGAAGTTCAGAGAACTGAAGTGAGTAGGCACGCATTGCAGAGTTCAGTCCAGATTGGGCTGTCATGAGCTCTGCATGGCCCTCACTGCCTTGGTCTCCTCACCCAGGTTCATAGAACAATCTAGTTGTAGCATAGGTGATGGACCCTTTAAGGCTTTCTCCTTGGTGACGTCTTTCATAGAGTTGCTGCTTCAAGGGTCTGATATTTAATCAGAGTACAATATCATATGATTTACAGGGAAAGGTCATGTTTCTTGACTTGATAGAATAGAGCAAATGGGACAGAAAAGGTAGAAAGACAAGATGTTTCCATTTTTAGCATTGCCAAAGTTACCCTGTAACTTACCCGTAGAAGTGACCAGACTTGGAGGCTTACCAGGTAGGCTTAGAATATCTGAAGAAAGAACATTATAAACTGCTTATTAAGTTTCAGAGATGTGGTAACTCTGCCTACCCTGGGAATTGTTGACAGAAAGGGAGACCCAGGGGCCAGGTCTATCTGCATGCCAGAGCCCTGAGAGTTTTGGCTCAGAACTTCTCCCAGGAGAGCAGGACATTTCTGACACTTTCTCTAAGAAGTGGGATATCTGGGTTCCAAAAAGGTTACTTGCAATATCTGAGAAGAGAATTAGATCTATGTAGCAGCAGAATGGAGTTTAAGCATGCATGTGTGTGCTCTGTGTACCTGTGTGTTTCTACTTGTACTGTACACATCTGTGTTCAGGCTGTATGTGGGCCTACCAGGGGCGGGAAAGCTGATGACTCCTGCCATCCTGAAATGTGCATCTACAGGTACCATAATTTGGAGACATCGAGAAGTTGAAAGTTCATTCCTGCAAGTGAACTTGATAAAATTCCTTTGTTGGCTCCATCTTTGAAGCAATGTAGCTTCTGCAAGTATTACCTTTTCTAAAATATTTTATTAATTTAATTTATTGAGATAGCTCATATTTGAATCCCAGTTTCTCTAATTGCTACATGAATGAATCTGCCCAAGTTATTTAACCTCATAAATATATATTAATTTGTAAATGGTACAAAATAAAAGAAACATATAAGTATGTTGTTTTTTCCTCTCTATTTTTCCTTTGAAAAAGATAACTTAAAAATTAGATTCACAGCAAATCCAGAGATTACTCATATACCTCCTGCTCCTACTCACAGAGAGCCTTTCTCTTTGGTAACATTGCTAGTGTCATTATACATATTCCAACAGAAGAACTTATGCTGATACAGCATTATCACCTATTTCCAGAGTTTGTTCACACTGAGGTTCAACTTCAGTTTAAATTTGTTAGTTTGGTGTCAGTGTATAATGAGGTGTATGCAGTAATGCTGTGTACAGAATAATAAGGACAGGGGAAGAGAAGGGGGCTTACGGGACTTTCGGGGAGTGGGGGGGCTAGAAAAGGGAAATCATTTGAAATGTAAATAAATTATATCGAATTAAAAAAAAGAATAATTTCACTGCCCTAATGAGTTCTATATCCTTCCAATTTAATAATAATAATAATAATAATAATAATAATAATAGTAATAATAATAATAATACAAGTGCAATTTTTGTTGCCAATGGTCAGGCTCCTGGTGGTCAGCTTCTTAAAGAAAACTGAGTTCTTTCTCATCCCTCCCACACACCAGAAGCCATCAATTGTGGAGAGCTACACTTCAGCCTCCTTATGACTATTCTCTTTGATGGTGTCTTAGTTTGGGTTTCCATTACTGTGAAGAGACACCATGACTAAGGACATTTAATCGAGGGCTGGCTTATAGGTCTGAGGTTCAGTCCAGTATCATCATGGTGGTATGCATGGCAATATCCAGGTAGGCATGGTGTTGGAGGAACTGAGAGTTTTACATCTTCATCCAAAGGAAGCCAGGTACAGACTGTTTACTGGAATCTAGATGGAGTGTCTCAAAGCCCACCCCCACAGTGACACACTTCATTCCGAACAAGGCCACCTCCTACTAGTGCCACTCCCTGGGCCAAGCATATTCCAATTACCACATTCCATTCCCTGGCCCCCATTGGCTTGTTCAAATACATGAATTTCTGGGGGCCACACCTAGCCATAGCATGGTGGAAAATGCATTTAGTCTAACTTCAAAACTCCCATAGTCTATAAGAGTCTTAGTATGTTAAAAGTTCAAAGTATCTTCTGAGATTCATCCAGCAGCTCTGGCATCTCAAACATCTTGGGGTCTCTAAGGTAACTTCAACATTACAGCCTCTTATTCTAATGTGTAGGATTTACACATGATCTTCTGGGCTACTCCAAATGACTTGGGTCATATCTCCAGCTCTGCTTAGCATTCCAGGGTCTGGTTTCTGAACCCCTACAGACTTCACTGTAGGGGTTCAGAAATTGGCACACAAACCATATGAATAGTTAAGCAAGAATAGTTTATAAACTGGACATGCCAAGACTGAACATTCAGGATCACAAAAAAGCAGCCTAACTGTGGTACAGTCTATTCTCAGGGCAGGATTTTTTATAGGAAATACCAGGTTCAGAAGGGTGAGAGACAGTGCTATATTTTGACTAACTAGTCAAAGTATTATCAGCTAATCTTTATGCTGATTGGTCATAAGTGAAGAAAGAGGAATGGTGGACAGGTGAACAGGGGAATTTCAGAGCATTGAGATTACATAAACTAAGTATTACAGCCACACCATTATAACCTTTTAGGAGAAATTTTCACTGTCAGTTATAGATAATTGCTGCTGTGTCGTCTGAGAACCTGAACTTAATTTCACCTCATGAGCAAAATTTGAGACTGAATACAAAATGGCTAGTTATGTTAAAAGGAGCAGGCCTCAACATGCACTCTACTGCTGCTGGTGCTGTTCCTGGTGGTCACTATATGGTAATAGTATCTCTAATACATTGGGGCTTCTCAGTGCAACTAGGCTTCACCGATAGCCTCTCATAGGCTCTCTTTATGGGGCCAAACCTCAACTTCTTTGCATGACCTCTTCAGTTTTGAGCCATCAGCTGAGACTGAGGCTGCACTTTCACCAATGGCCTTCCCTGGTCTCACACACTGGCTAACCATAGCTGGTCTTCATGATCCCTACAATGTCTTCAAAACTAGTACCACAAATCCAGCTGAAGTACAAGGTACAACTTTGGCTATCTCTGGAACATAGCTTCTTTGTGCTCTCAGAAAACACTTCCAAGATTTCACCCCAGTGATGCTGGTTTCTTCTTAACAACTGCAATTTCTTAGCTCCAGCTAACTAACATCAATTGTCCAAGTACTTCCTTCTATTGTTGACTCTAAAGCCAGAGCCACATGGCCGAAGCTGCCAAGGTCTGCTGCCCATTAGAGCTGGAACATGACCACCTTGTTCTATTACATTATCACTAGCTTTCTGTTTTCCAACTCCTTCACTGCCTAAGCTTGGTTGTTCTGGAACTTGCTCTATAGACAGACCTTGAACTCAAGAGAGCTACATGGCTCTGTCTCCTGAATTCTTTGATTAAAGTTTTGTGTCACCATACCTGGACCTAAGCTTTTCTCTACTTGGAAATTACTCTGTCTCAGGGTGGTCTTGAACTCAGAGATCTTTTTGCCTCTGTCTTCTAGGATTAAAAATATACACCACCCTGCTTGGTCCTAAGCTTTTCATGGCCACTGTTCCTCAAGATCAGGAAGAAAAGCCTATGCCTTTAGGACTAAAGATCTGGATCAAAGATGTGCTCTCTATTTCTGAGTTGCAGTTCATTTCAGATTAAAAGTTCAAATGAAAACAACAACCAAGTCCCTTATTCAACTGCAAAAGCATAAACAATAAGCTTAGCAGGGTGGAATCAAGCTTAAAGGTCATCATTCCCTTAATTTGATTATCTCTGTGAATATAAGATTCAGCTCCATTCAATTCCTTGTGCTACTCCTTTACTTTTTGAACAATACATTTTTTTTTTTTTAGCTTGCTATGGTTCATCAAATGCTCTTTATGAGAATAAATCACAGAATAGTGTCTAAACTGACTTGTTTTGAGACCTCCTTTATCAATTCAATTAATTGGATTCTCTCCACCTTAACCTCAGGCAGAATCTTAAGACAAGGGCAAAAGCATCCATATTAGAGAAACTTGAAGCAATCCCACTGAAATCAGGGACTAGACAAGGCTGTCAATTCTCTCCCTACTTGTTCAATATAGTACTCAAAGTCCTAGCCAGAGCAATTGGACAACAAAGAAAGGTCAGAGTGATGCAAATTGCAAAGGAAGAAGTCATAGTATCACTATTTGTAGATGATATGATAGTATACATAAGTGACCCCAAAAATTATACCAGATGACTCCTAAATCTGATAAATAACTTCATAGTGGCTGGATATAAAATTAACTCAAACAAATCAGTAGCCTTCCTCTACTCAAAGGATAAAGAGGCTGAGAAAGAAATTAGGGAAATGACACCCTTTACAATAGTCACAATAATATAAAATATTTTGTTATAAGTCTATCCAAGCAAGTGAAAGATCTTTATGACAAGAACTTCAAGTCTCTGAAGAAAGAAATTGAAGAAGTTCACAGAAGAGGAAAAGATCTCCCATGCTCATGGATTGGCAGGGTTAATATAGTAAAAATGGCCATCTATAGATTTAATGCAATCCCCATAAAATTCCAGCTCAATTCTTCATAGAGGTAGAAAGAACAATTTCCAAATTTATCTGGAATAACAAAAAAACCCAGGATAGGTAAAACTATTCTCAACAATAAAAGAACCTCTGGTAGAATCACCATCTCTGACCTCAAGCTATGCTACAGAGTAATAGTGATAAAAACTGGATGGTATTGGTACAATAGCAGGCAGGAAGATCAATGGAATAGAATTGAAGACCCAAAAACAAACCCACACACCTATGGTCACTTGACCTTTGACAAAGGAGTTAAAACCATCCAGTGGGAAAAAAGCAGCATATTCAACAAATGGTGCTGTGCCAACTGGCAGTCAACATGTAGAAGGATGCAAACTTATCAATTCTTATCCCCCTGTACAAAGCTCAAGTCCAAGTGGGTTAAGGACCACCACATAAAAGCAGATACACTGACTCTAATAGAAGAGAAAGTGGGTAAGAGCCCAGAGCACATGGGCACAGGGGAGATTTTCCTTAACAGAACACCAATAGCTTATGCTCTAAGATCAAGAATTGTCAAATGGGACCTCATAAAATTGCAAAGCTTCTGTAAGGCAAAGGACACTGTCAATAGAGCAAAATAGCAACCAACAGATTGGGAAAAGATCTTTACCAATCCTCCACCTGATAGAGGGCTAATATCCAATATATACAAAGAACTCAAGAAGTTAGATGCCAGAGAACCAAATATCCCCATTAAAAAATGGGATAGAGAGCTAAACAAAGAATTTTCAACTGAGGAATACTTGATGGATGAGAAACACCTAAAGAAATGTTCAACATCCTTAATCACTAGGGAAAGGCAAATCAAAACAACCCTGAGTTTCCACCTCACACCAGTTATAATGACTAAGATGAAAAACTCAGGTGACAGCAGATGCTCAAAAGGATGTGGAGAAAGAAGAACACTCCTCCATTGCTGGTGGGATTGCAAACTGGTAAAACCACTCTGGAAATCAGTTTGGCGGTTCCTCAGAAAATTGGACATAGTACTACCTGAGGATCCAGCTATACCACTTCTGGACATATACCTAGAAGATATTCTAACATGTAAGAAGGACACATGCTCCACTATGTTCATAGCATATGAACCAAATCCAAAAAACCCAAAACAAACAAACAAACAAACAAACAAACAAACAAAAAACCAAAAAAACCCAAACAAAGAATTCATTTTTTTTAATAGCTGTATAGTATTCTATTGTGTAAATATACCACATTTTCTGTGTCCATACCTCCATTGAAGGACATCTGGGTTGTTTTCAGCTTCTGGCTATTATAAATAGGGCTGCTATGAACATAGTGGAGCATGTGTCCTTATTACATGCTGGAAAATCCTCTACTATATGCCCAGGAGTGGTATAACAGGGTCCTCCAGTAGTATTATGCCTAGTTTTCTGGGGACTCGCCAAACTGTTTTCCAGAATGGTTGTACCAGCTTGCAATTCCACCAGCAGTGGAGGAGTGTTCCTCTTTCTCCACAACATCTCCAGCACCTACTGTCTTCTGTGTTCTTTATCTTAGCCATTCTGACTGGTGTGAGGTGAAATCTCAGGATTGTTTTGATTTGTATTTCCCCGATGACTAAGGATGTTGAAGATTTCTTTAGGTGTTTCTTAGTCATTCGATATTCTTCAGGTGAAAATTTTTTGTTTAGCTCTGTATCCCATTTTTTAATAGTGTTATTTGGTTCTCTGGAGTCTAAATTGAATTCTTTGTATATATTGGATATTAGCCCTCTGTCAGATGTGAGGGTGGTAAAGATCTTTAGCCAATCTGTTGGTTGCCAGTTTGTCCTATTGACAGTGTCCATTGCCATACAGAAGCTTTGTAATTTTATGAGGTCCCATTTGTCAATTCTTGATCTAAGTGCATACGCTATTGGTGTTCTGTTCAGGAAAATTCCCCTGTACCCATGTACTCAGGCTCTTCCCCAGTTTTTTCTATTAGTTTTTGTGTGTATGGTTTTATGTGCAGGTCCTTGATCCACTTGGACTTGAACTTAATACAAGGAGATAAGAATGGATCGATTTGCATTCTTCTGCAGGTTGACCTCCAGTTGAGCTGGTACCATTTGTTGAAAAGGATATCTTTTATTCACTGGATGGTTTTTGCTCCTTTGACAAAGTTCAAGTGACCATAGGTGTGTGGGTTCATTTCTGGGTCTTCAATTCTATTCCAGTGATCTACCTGCCTGTCACTGTACCAATACCATGCAGTTTTTAAGATTATTTCTCTGTATTACTGCTTGAGGTCTAGGATACTGATTCCCCCCAGAAGTTCTTTTACTGTTGAGAATAGTCTTAGCTAACCTGGATTTTTTTGTTATTCCAGATGAATTTGAAAATTGCTCTTTCTAACTCTATGAAGGATTGAGTTGGTATTTTTATGGGGATTGCATTGAATTTGTACATTGCTTCTGGCAAGATGCCCATTTTTACTATATTAATCCTGCCAATCCACTAGCATGAGAGATCTTTTTATCTTCTGAGGTCTTCTTTGATTTCTTTCTTCAGAGACTTGAAGTTCTTCTCATGCAGATCTTTCACTTGTTTTGTTGGAGTCACACTAAGATACTTTTTTATTGTTTGTGGCTATTGTGAAGGGTGCCATTTCCCTAATTTTTTTTCAGCCTGTTTATCCTTTGAGTATAGGAAGGCTGCTGATTTGAGTTAATTTTTTTTTCATTTTTTTAATTCGATATATTTTTTATTTACATTTCAAATGATTTCCCCTTTTCTAGCCCCCCACTCCCCGAAAGTCCCATAAGCCCCCTTTTCTCCCTCTGTCTTCCCACCCACCCCTTCCCACTTCCCCGTTCTGGTTTTGCCCTATACTGCTTCACTGAGTCTTTCCAGAACAAGGAGTGGCCCCTTGAGTTAATTTTATATCCAGCCACTTGGCTACTTTGCTGAAGTTGTTTATCAGCTTTAGGAGTTCTCTGGTGGAGTTTTTTGGGTCACTTAATTATACTATTATATCATTTGCAAATAGTGATAATTTGACTTATTGCTTTCTAATTTGTATACCCTGGACCTCCTTTTGTTGTCTAATTGCTCTGGCTAGAACTTCAAGTACTATATTGAATAGATATGGAGAGAATGGGCAGCCTTGTCTGGTCCCTGATTTTAGTGGGATTACTTCAAGTTTCTGTCCATTTAGTTTGATGTTGGCTACTGTTTGATGTACATTGCTTTTACTATGTTTAGGTGTATGCCTTGAATTCCTTATTTTTCCAAGACTTTTAACCTCTTAGGATGCTGAATTTTTTCAAATGCTTTTTCAGCATCTAATGAAATGCCCATGTGGTTTTTTTCCTTGAGTTTGTTTATGTAGTGGATTACATTGCTGGATTTCCATATACTGAAACATCCCTGCATCCCTAGAATGAAGACTACTTGATCATGGTGAATGATAATTTTGATGTGTTCTTGGGTTTATTTGGCAATAATTTTGTTGAGTATTTTTGCATAGATATTCATATGTGAAATTGGTCTGTCCTTCTCTTTCTTTGTTGGATCTTTGTGTGGTTTTGGTATCAGAGTAATTGTGGCTTCATAGAACGAGTTGTGTAGTGCTCCTTCTGTTTCTATTTTGTGGAATAGTTTGAAGAGTATTGGTGTTAGGTCTTCTTTGAAGGTCTGATAGAATTCTGGACTAAAACCATATGGTTCTGTGCTTTTTTTCTGGTTTGAAGACTTTCAATGACCATTTATATTTCTTTAGGGGTTATGGACTGTTTAGATGGTCTATCTGATCCTGGTTTAACTTTTGTATTTGTTATCTGTCTAGGAAATTGTCCAGTTCATCCATACTTTCCAGTTGTGTTGAGTATAGGTTTTTGTAGTAGGATCTGAAGATTTTTTAAATTTCCTCAGTTTCTGTTGTTATATCTCCCTTTTAATTTCTGATTTTTTTAAATTTGGATACTGTCTCTGTGCCTCTAGTTAGTCTGGTTAAAGGATTATCTATCTTGTTGATTTTCTCCAAAAACCAGCTCCTGATTTTGTTGATTCTTTGTATGGTTGTTTTTGTTTCTACTTGGTTGATTTCAGCCCTGAGTTTGATGATTTCCTGTCTTCTACTTCTCTTGGGTGTGTTAGCTTCTTTCTGTTCTAGTGCTTTCAGGTGTGCTTTTAAGCTGCAAGTGTATGCTTTCTCCACCTTTTATTTGGAGTCACTCAGAGCTATGAGTTTTTCTCTTAGCACTGCTTTCATTGTGTCCCATAAATTTGCTTATGTTGTGTCTTCATTTTCATTAAATTCTGAAAAGTCTTTGATTTCTTCCTTATTTATTCCTTGACCAAGTTATCATTGAACAGAATATTGTTCAGCTTCCATGTGTATGTGGGCTTTCCGTTCTTTTTGCAGCTATTGAAGACCACCCTTACTCCATAGATATCTGATAGGGGGCATGGAATTAGTTCCATTTTATATCTGTTGAGGTCTGTTTTGTGTTTATATGGTTGATTTTGGAGAAGGTACCATGAGGTGCTGAGAAGAAGGCATATTCTTTTGATTTAGGATGAAATGTTCTATATATATCTGTTAAATCCAAAACTTCAGTTACTTTCATTGTGTCTCTGTTTAGTTTGTGTTTCTCTGATTGTTCCATTGATGAGAGTTGGGTGTTGAAGTCACAATTATTGTGTGATCTGCAATCTGTGCTTTGAGCTTTAGTAATGTTTCTTTTATGAATGAGGGAGCCCTGGCATTTGGAGCGGACATGTTGAAGCATAGAGATGTGGTGCTGTGCTTGAAGCTGAGTTGGGAGTGAGCCTATGATGCTTTGATAGAACTGATGCTTGAAATGCCACATAATATTTAGAATGATTATAAATATAATCCTGAACACTGTATGAGGAGGCTCTTTCATTGGCTTGCATTGCAACACTTTGCCAGATTTGCTGATTTGTCAGAGCCTTTTGGCTTCTTCTGGATCAAACCACTGCCACTGATTGATGTTTCATGTTTGTCAATCAGAGTGGACTGCTGATGTCCTCACAATGAAGATTGAAATCGCCCCCAAAAATTACTTCTATACAGTTCCACAACTCCATTTCCTATTAACCTTTCTTTCCCCCTACCTCTGGTATTTGGGTTAAAGGGAGATCGAAGTATTTAAGAACCCTTATTAAAGTAGGTTTTGAAAAATGAAAACTGAGGCTGATGAGATGTCTCGGTGGTTAAGAGCACTGTTTGCTCTTCTAGTGGTCATGAGTTCAATTCCAAGTAACCACATGGTGTCTCACAACCATCTATAATGAGATCCAATGCTCTCTTCTGTTGTGTCTGAAGACAGCAGTGTACTCAAATGAAAAAAACTTACTTAAATTAATTTGACCTTGATTATTTGATCTTTCCTCCTCTCTTCTTTGTGATTAACAGGCATGTGGTATAAATAAGAATGAAAACTTTGTTTTAAAGATTGCAAGACTTTTGGGTTGTTTAATTGTACAACACAACCTTGCTTGTATCCTGCCTGATGCACTAACAGACTGACATGTGTAGCTTATTAAGGAAGCTTAGTGAAGATTCTTGACACGTAGGTAAACAAACAATTAAAGGAAATGGAAAGGGAGTTGTGTCCTAAGAATTCACTCTTGTTCATAAGGGAAATTGGTCTGAAGTTCTCTTTCTTTGTTGGATCTTTGTGTGGCTTTGGTATCAGTGTAATTGTGGCTTCGTAGAAGGAATTGGGCAGTGTTCCTTCTGTTTCTATTTTGTGGAATAGTTTGAAGAGTATTGGTGTTAACTCTTCTTTGAAGGTCTGATAGAATTCTGCACTGAAACCATCTGGTCCTGTGCTTTTTTTGGTTGGAAGACTTTCTATGACTCTTTCTATTTCTTTAGGCATTATGGGACTGTTTAGATGGTCTAGTTAGTCCTGATTTAATTTTGGTATTTGGTATCTGTCAAGGAAATTGTCCATTTTCTCCAGATTCTCCAGTTGTGTTGAGTACAGTCTCTTGTAGTAGGATCTGATGATTTTTTGGATTTCCTCAGTTTCCGTTGTTATATCTCCCTTTTCATTTCTAAGTTTGTTAATTTGGATACTTTCTCTGTGCCCTTTGGCCAGTCTGGCTAAGGGGACCAATTTCCCTTATGAACATCGATGCAAAAATACTCAATAAAATTCTTGCCAACCGAATCCAAGAACACATCAAAACGATCATCCACCATGATCAAGTAGGCTTTATCCCGGGAATGCAAGGTTGGTTCAATATACGGAAATCCATCAATGCAATCCACTACATAAACAAACTCAAAGAACAAAACCACATGGTCATTTCATTGGATGCTGAAAAAGCATTTGACAAAATTCAGCATCCTTTCATGCTTAAAGTCTTGGAGAGAACAGGAATTCAAGGCCCATACCTAAACATAGTAAAAGTAATATACAGCAAACCGGTAGCCAGCATCAAACTAAATGGAGAGAAACTTGAAGCAATCCCACTGAAATCAGGGACCAGACAAGGCTGCCCCCTTTCTCCTTATCTTTTCAATATTGTACTTGAGGTACTAGCTCGGGCAATTCGACAACATAAGGAGGTCAAAGGGATACAAATTGGAAAGGAAGAAGTCAAACTATCATTATTTGCAGACGACATGATCGTCTACCTAAGTGACCCAAAGAACTCCACTAGAGAGCTCCTACAGCTGATAAACAACTTCAGCAAAGTGGCAGGTTATAAAATCAACACAAGCAAATCAGTGGCCTTCCTATACTCAAAGGATAAGCAGGCTGAGAAAGAAATTAGAGATATGACCCCCTTCACAATAGCCACAAACAGTATAAAGTATCTTGGGGTGACTCTTACCAAACATGTGAAAGATCTGTATGACAAGAACTTCAAGACTCTGAAGAAGGAAATGGAAGAAGACCTCAAAAAATGGGAAACCCTCCCATGCTCATGGATCAGTAGAATCAATATAGTTAAAATGGCCATTTTGCCTAAAGCACTATACAGATTCAATGCAATACCCATGAAAATCCCAACTCAATTCTTCACAGAGTTAGAAAGAGCAATTATCAAATTCATCTGGAACAACAAAAAACCCAGGATAGCTAAAACTATTCTCAGCAACAAAAGAAAATCTGGGGGAATCAGTATCCCTGACCTCAAGCAATACTACAGAGCAATAGTGTTAAAAACTGCATGGTATTGGTACAGTAACAGGCAGGAGGATCAATGGAACAGGATTGAAGATCCAGAAATGAACCCACACACATATGGCCACTTGATCCTCAACAAAGAGGCTGAAAACATCCAATGGAAAAAAGATAGCCTTTTCAACAAATGGTGCTGGTTCAACTGGAGGTCAGCATGCAGAAGAATGCGAATTGATCCATCCTTGTCTCCTTGTACTAAGGTCAAATCCAAATGGATCAAGGACCTCCACGTAAAGCCAGACACTCTGAAGCTAATAGAAAAGAAACTGGGGAAGACCCTTGAGGACATCGGTACAGGGAGAAAGTTTCTGAACAGAACACCAATAGCGTATGCTCTAAGAGCAAGAATTGACAAATGGGACCTCATAAAATTACAAAGTTTCTGTAAGGCAAAGGACACCATCAAGAGGACAAATCGGCAACCAACAAATTGGGAAAAGATCTTCACCAATCCTACATCAGATAGAGGGCTAATATCCAATATATATATATAAAGAACTCAAGAAGTTAGACTCCAGAAAACCAAACAACCCTATTAAAAAATGGGGTACAGAGTTAACGAATTCTCTCCTGAAGAACTTCGGATGGCAGAGAAGCATCTTAAAAAATGCTCAACTTCATTAGTCATTAGGGAAATGCAAATCAAAACAACCCTGAGATTTCATCTTACACCAGTCAGAATGGCTAAGATTAAAAATTCAGGAGACAGCAGGTGTTGGAGAAGGTGTGGAGAAAGAGGAACACTCCTCCACTGCTGGTGGGGTTGCAAATTGGTACAACCACTCTGGAAATCAGTCTGGCGGTTCCTCAGAAAACTGGGCACCTCACTTCCAGAAGATCCTGCTATACCACTCCTGGGCATATATCCAGAGGATTCCCCACCATGTAATAAGGATACATGCTCTACTATGTTCATAGCAGCCCTATTTATAATTGCCAGATGCTGGAAAGAACCCAGGTATCCCTCAGCAGAAGAGTGAATGCAAAAAATGTGGTATATCTACACAATGGAGTACTATTCAGCCATTAGAAACAATGAATTCATGAAATTCTTAGACAAATGGATGGAGCTGGAGAACATCATACTAAGTGAGGTAACACAGACTCAAAAGGTGAATCATGGTATGCACTCAGTAATAAATGGATATTAACCTAGAAACCTGGAATACCCAAAACATAATCCACACATCAAATGAGGTACAAGAAGAAAGGAGGAGTGGCCCCTGGTTCTGGAAAGACTCAGTGAAGCAGTATAGGGCAAAACCAGAACGGGGAAGTGGGAAGGGGTGGGTGGGAGGACAGGGGGAGAGAAGGGGGCTTGAGGGACTTTCGGGGAGTGGGGGGCTAGAAAAGGGGAAATCATTTGAAATGTAAATAAATTATATCGAATATAAAAAAAGAAGCATTTGCTAAAAAAAAAAAAAAGATTTTACTGTTGTGATGGAATTAGTGGTGAAACTTGGGTGAGACCTATGAATATATTTGAAGTTTATTCTTTTCCAACTTTATTCTCCTTATTCTTAAACTGAATTACTGACACCAACTGGCTCCCTCACCATCTGCCAGATGTGCTACCATTTTATCTTCCTCCATACAACAAGATGTCTCCACCATTTGAAATGTGCTACCCATTTTTTCACTTTGAGTCCTTTTTTGGGTCCATGTTCAATATGTCTCTAGAATGATGTCAACTCATAAGATCAGAATGTCTTTCTCAATTTTCCACTAAGATCACTTTATTTATTCTACTGAACACTAATCAGTTTAAAATTCCCATGCCAGAGTACATGAACATGCTTATTGAAGGTATAATTACCATTCTATTGAGTTTGACAAAATTCTGAAATTTGGATTACTGTAGTACACAGTCTGAGAATGTACATGTATTTGGTCTGTATCATTTACAGAGCACTGACTTGCTTCCAGATCAGTGATGCTGGTGGTTGACACAACTTCATAGAGTATCATATAGAGATGTAGAGTAAAAAGTATAGCCTGAACATGTCTTAGGTCTTCTCAAAGTTATATGCTTCATAGTTTTTACATTTCTATGAGTGAAGTCTGTCCCTTAACTTCTTTAAACCTCTCTTCATATCTTTGTTCCTTAGGCTATAGATGAAAGGATTCATCATAGGCGTCACTACTGTATACATAACAGTGGCTACCCGGTCCTTTACCACTGAGTACATGGACAGAGGCCTAAAATAGACATAAATTACACTCCCATAGAACAGGGTCACTACAGTGAGGTGGGAGCCACAGGTAGAGAAAGCTTTTAACTTTCCAGCTGCAGAGGGGATCCTGAGCACAGTGACAATGATTCTCAGGTAGGAAAATAGGATGCATAGGAAGGGGGTCACAATGACAGCTAGGGTCTCAGTCATGACCACGATCTGGCTGGACGATGTGTCAGAGCAGGACAGCTTCAGCACAGGCTGAGTGTCACAGAAAAAGTGCTTAATGACATGAGAGGCACAGAATGAGAGGCGAGACATGAGGAGGACACGGAACAGTGCATGCAGATGGGAGATGGTGCAAGAACCCAGCAGCATGAGGAGGCAGCATTGTGACCTCATCACCACGTCATAATTTAAAGGGTTGCAGATGGCAACCAGTCTGTCAATGGCCATGGAGGCTAGCAGGTAGCTATCAGTGTTTGCTAAAGCTATGAAGAAGTACATCTGAACAAGGCATCCCACATAGGAGATAGTCTTTGTCTCTGAGAGCAAGTTCACCAGCATCTTGGGCACAATGACTGTTGTGAAGCAGATATCCATGAATGACAAATTGCTGAGGAAAAAGTACATGGGGGTATGGAGCCTGGAGTCAGAGCGTATGGCCAGGATGATGAGCACATTCCCCACCACAGTGACCAGGTACATGATGATGAAGATGACAAAAAGGGGTTTCTGCATCCAGGGATTGGAAGAGAGACCCAGCAAGATGAAGTCTGAGGTACTGCTGCTGTTCATTTCCCTGTCTCTGGATACAGTTGGAACACTTTGGAAAAGATGTAAACAAATTAATCAAGACAATGTCTCTCTTATACTCTGGCCTGCAATGAAATCCCAATGCCACTCACTAGGATTTTAAAAATGTTTAATTGATGAAATTATTTTAAAAACAAAAGCAGCAACAGTAACATCAAAGAAGGAACAAGTTGAAAAATTCTAAACTGCCTCCTAAATTAGAAGATGAAAGTTGTCCTTTTATTGGAAGAAACTTCTGTTGCTTAATATGTTGGAATTCTTCTCAGTGCCATCTGTGTATGTATATATATATATACATACATACATTATATTTACATAGGTATACACACACATTTGTTTTTTGACCAATTCCTTAGCTTTCATTTCACACTGGTTCTAGCGACCAAGTGCTGATTTCCATTTTGAGTGAAGATGTTCTTTTTCAAGCCCTGTACATTCATGAGATCTTATAAAGCTTGTCTCCCCAGAATTATGAAATTGTGATGATGATATGGATAATACAATAATATACATCTCTGTTAATTAGTGGTACTTATTCGACTTTCATTCAAGATAAACACCTCCTAATTGTTTCAGAGAGAAATATAACTAATGTTTAATGTTTTCATTGAAATAATAAAATATGATTTTTTATTGGTAATTTTGAAGCTAGCTGTCCTCCTTAATATATAAATATTATGACAGGAATGGGATTTGTTATTGAAATTATTCAAATTTGTTACTTTTTATTTTAGCAAACTCATCTTTTCATGGTAAATATTTAAATATTATAATAACATAAAATTTAGAATCTTAGAGGCCCTTTCTACCAACCTTATATATGTGATAGAGGCAAAGACACCCCATCATTACTATCAAGCTACTTTGCTTATAACTTTATTAAATGACTTTGGTATATTTAGCTGATAATAAATGAAAACCAAAAAGAGATACACTGTAGGCATCCATTGATGGATGACTAGACAAATGGAAGCTATGTATATACATATTGTAGTATTATTCAGATCTATAGAAAAACATTCCACGTTATTAGCAGGAAACTGGGTAAAAATAGATATAAGTCAGTTTTCCTCATATGTGGATGAGGGGGGAGAAGATGTGAAAACAGGTGGAGGCTACAAGGGAAATAGAAGAGAAACAGATATGTGAGAGGGCAAAACATGATTACAGTCAAATTAGGTCCTATGCATGTATGATGATGACACAGTGAAACCAGTTATCTTGTATAATCTTAAGTTGCCTGAGAAGTTACAGTCTCCCTGCCTCCACTCTTTAATTCCTGAGATTACACATGTTTGCTATCATGTGTGGCAAGAAAATATTCATACTCTTCTCATATTAGAAAATATAACAGAGAAAAGAGTTTTAGTTTAAAATGGTCAGAAGATCTGACAGACACCTGGAAATAAATCTCAGGAATTGAAAGGGACGATTTTAACAAAAATACAACTTAAAAACCAATATAAATGGGGAAAAGGAATAAATAGGCCTAATTCAGATAAAGCATAACAGAAACCACATTTGTACAATGAATACATGATGATAAAAATTAGAAGAACACTTTTAGTATATTCTTATTACTCAAGATTATGTTGTAATTGAAGAAATAAGATGGCTAACGTACCCTGTCACTTTAATCACTATTCAAGCCATTGCAATACAGTAATTATGTGTGTTAGATGGCTTTTAAATCGTATTTCCCGTTTCAATCCCAAGAAGCAACTTTTTTTATTGTTCTTATTTTTATGAATTAAAAATATATGGTTTGACAACTTTAAGCAGCTTACCAGAACACACATTTATCAAGCAGCTGAGTTGTGGTTTCAATACAGGCTGTCTAAGGTCAGATCTGGAACTATTTCTGTTCAGACTAGTGTGTAGTTATCGTAGTATCTGTTGTTTTTCGAAGTGTCAAGAGTAAGTTGTAGGCTGATGACAATGTATTCAGAAAAAAACCTTGTTTTGTAAAAATAAAGACCATCCTTATATATATGTTATGTTTATGTTGGTATATGCACAAATACATGTGATTATCTTTTATTTATTTTATCTTTGAGACAGGGTCTTGTATCTCAGTCTGTCTGGAACTTTCTTCCCAGTCAAAGATGATGCTGAATTTCTAATCTTCCTGTGTCATCTTCCTGGAACTATAGACATGTTCTACCATTCTGGGCTTATGGGGCCTGGAGATTGAATACAGACCTTCCTGAGGGCAAGGCAAGCACTTCACCAATGGAACAATAGCTCAAGTTGTTGGTGGCATAGAGGTCTTTGCACTCACAGAGAGGCTGTAAGAGAACCAGGAATGTTAATCATGCAGGGGTTCTCCTTGATGGAGGAGATAAAATCAAATACCTTCATTCCATCCAGCAAGCTAAGAATGGAGGTTGCTAACATCATGATGACCTTTTTGTTACCTTGAAAGGACAGACCTCATCCAAATTCCTCAGAATGATTCCAGACCCTTTTCTCTTTAGACCATTACCTGTCCTTATGGGAGATGTTACAAGTACTTTATGGCCTGCTGACGTCTTATCAGTCAGAGATCACATTAGATTCTAGCCTTTTGGCTGTAGAACCCACCCTCATTCTTACATTTACTTTGCAAAAGAATTTCTATGTACTCACACCTTAAGCTTTACTATGTACCTGGAATTGAGCTAATTACTGCCTAGAAACTTTTTTTTCAAAATTGGGCTTTGCTTTAAATATGCTGACAATGAACCGCCTAACATTAGGTTCTCTGAAGTCTGATTCAGGTTGACAAAGTCAATCTACACCTGGGTTTTCTTTCTTTTTCTTTTTTCCTCTTGTTTTTCAAGAAAGGGTTTCTCTGTATAGTCCTGGCTTTCCTGGAACTCACTCGGTAGACCAGGCTGTCCTTGAACTCAGAAATACACTCTGCCTCCCAAGTGCTGGGATTAAACGTATGTGCCACCACTGCCCAGATACACTGGGTTTTCATTCTTATCTTTGTGTTCTTTGCTTCACTGCTTGGATACTTACAAAGGATCTCTCACCTAGCCTTCTGATTGTCTTCTGAAGTGATATCAGACAGTGAAAACTAATTTTCATGTTTATATAACTTTTCATATAACTTTATGCTATATGTAGCTCATTTATTATTTGACAATAATATATTAAAATTACATGTCTATTGTCCACAACTGTGGAATGGAATTAACTAACATCGCAGTATCTCACATTTTTTGTGGTAAGATCATATTGTTTGTTTTCAAGAAATAATGAACATATTACTTTCATAATTTTATAATTAAATAGGTGGAATTGCCCTGTAATTGTACTTCATAGGGAACCAGACCTAGACTTGTGTGCATATTTTAAGGGTTTACTCTGATAAACACTGTAAATACATCAGGTACAGGGTTGTATGCTATCTGTGATGCTGTATTTTTCCTTCATAGACTGTCACTATGTATACACTCATATATACAAGTAGACTATGAAATATGGTGAATTATGTTGGAGTTTATGAGCATTGAAAACCATTACAGATACTTTCAACCTGACACAACTACCTTACTCCTGGTCAGTGTGCTCATTTCATTTCCTAGACACACTCCACTTCCCCTCAGGGTCTTTTGCCATCATGCCTGGGACATTGTTTGCATTGGTATTAATAGGCTATTTTATCACCTCTGTCTAAACTTATGTGAATAAATTAGTGTTGTGTTCCCAGGGGCAAGGATTGAGCCTCTTTTCATCTAGCTGGACCTAATAACATTGCATATTTTTTCATGTCTTGGGAAAGTCATTTGATGTCTGCATATCTATCAATAATGTTACACATGCATGTAAGTGTGTGTGTGTGTAATGCTACTTTCTATTCTACTTATCTCTGTCCTTTGGAAATATACATGTCCCTTGGGATAGAGTCTGGCAAAATTTTCTCCATGTGGATTGTAGCACTGCTTATACCATAGAACACATATAAAACTGTTTGTTGGTCCTTTCCTTGCTTTGGGAGAAATGACAGTCATAGAGGTCTTGAACTAACTTCAGCTCTGTTGGGTCCTCACAATAGCACTCAGACTTCCTAACTTCATCCCATGACCTTAGGCTCTATCTTGAATCATGGCTTTTAGAAACCTAAATCTTGGTATTTGTCCACTTTTCACGCCCTACTTCAAGACAAACAGATCTGTGGTGGTGGGTGCATAGCCCTCTTTAAGTACTTACTTAGCTTAGGATTCTGCAGAGTCCCGTGCGGGCTGGGTTCCTCTCTTTCAACATTGAAATACATGTCTCTATCCTGTTTTTACTCCCGTGTCAGATTAGAGTTCTTGTCTTTTGGTTCTAGGGAAGAGGGCAAATTGTTCTAATATTTATTTCCTTCTCATTTCATGTTGAAAGCCTTTGAAGCACCATCAGATTCTTTGATGTAAACAATCCACCCATTTTTAGGGTGTTCTCTGTTTCTTCTGTCCACTTCTTATTTATGCTTTAATTCTCCTAGGAATTACTATTTCAAGGATTCTTACACCTGTCTCTCTTATATTAATTCTTTGGTTATGTGTGGAAGTTTTCTGTCCTTCACGGTGCCTTGCTTAGGTGTGACCAGCTGGTGTTTATAAGTGCAGTTGTGAATATATAGATTACAGACTGTGCCTTCTCAGTCTCAGCATGGAGATCTGACACAAAAGCTTTGTCTGTACTAGAGTCACAGAGTGTTTTATCTCTGGGCTCTATTTTTCACCATTCCAGAGGTGGTATGCTCACAATATCCAGAGAGGCTTGCTTTCTTGGGAGTGTCTCTTTCTCACCATGAGTTGAAGCTTGTCCTCATATGTTTTTGACATTTGTTTTGACATATGTGTTTTGACATTGTGTTTTGCTTTACTCTCACCACTTAACATCCAGTGAGTCTGACCTTTATGAGCAGCAGCTTATTTAGGTTCCTAGATGATGTGAGCAGGCTTTTGTTCTCCTTAATATTAGCTTAACCCCTTCTTTAAATATGATGAGGAGGTGAGTAAAACCTCTGATATTCAGCAGGTATTTAAAAATTCTAACAGTTACAAGTCCTCCACTGTGGGGCACAGAAGTTTGGGTATGGAGGACAAGCCTCCAGTACCTGACTTCAGAAATCATTTAACCATTATGATAGGTATTACTCACTCAGTCTCCTGTCTAGTAAACATGGACATATGTTTCAATTAAAATAATCTTAGACTACCTTAAAGCTACCTCCAAGTTGGGATCTCTCTTCAATTATTTTTAAGAATGATTGCAGGAGAATTCTAGCTATATTCACATCCTAGGGATATGCATTCTACTGTGTAATCACACTCCATGTCTCTCCATTTCATTTCATTTCATTTCATTTCATTTCATTTCATTTCATTTCATTTCATTTCATTTCAATATCCTTCATCCTGGGATATTCATGGAAAGGCTCTTCCTAGTGTTGCAGAGAGTCTGCTAGACAATTCACAAGAACTTGTTTTTAGGTTTGACTGTGCTGTTAAGAAGTCTTAATTAAATGCTATCTATTGGCATAAACTTTTGTTTCATTAATATCAAACAAGATAATAACATTTGGCTAGTTGATTTGCTAGCTTTATGAGAATGTCTAAATTATATAGAATGTTAGAAGTAAGATACTTCCTAGATTGTGTTTTACAGCACATGGGTGAAGCATGAATTCTTAGATCATTCACGTGTTCATTGCTTCATGATGACTTCTTTCCTGTCTTCAAACACTATGAGTAGCCAGCTGTTTGAATGTCTCTGCTGATGACATCACTGTCTCCTCTTAAGGTTTTTTCCCTTACCTATCAGGTCCTCAGACCCTTACTTACTAACCTTAAATTATTTGGCATATGATGTCATCTGATAATGGCATATGATGATCTCTGATAATGAGTTGAAGGCTTCATGTTTGGTCCTCTTTGTGGATGTTCTAGAAAGTATTAGGATGAATGTTAGGGTCATGTTTCCATCCCATATGTGATGAGCACTTTTCACTGCACATAAAACCACAGAATAAATAAGAGAGAGGCAGGTGTAAGAATCATTGAAATAATGATTCCTAAGAGAAGTAAAGGAGAAGTTAAAGTGGACAGAAGAAACAGAGAACACCCTAAAAATGGGTGGGTTGTTTACATCAAAGAATTTCTATGTTAGTGATGGTAGGTCATTTTACTAACCATTCCTGGCTATAAAAGTATAAATTCCAGGAAAATGAGCATCTAAAATACACCTTTAACTCACAGTTGCATCACTGTGACTATCAAAGTTGCTCAAAGTGTTATTTCTGAATAGTACCTTTTGTCTTTTACCAAGTTGGCTGTACCTGGTCCAGATCCCAAGTGGCAAACACCTCCTTTACTGCACCCTCATACTGTGGGCATTCTCAGTCACAACAATGTAGGTAATTACCCAATGCCTGCATGTTCTGGGCATTGCTATAAGACCTTCACATATATTGATCCATTCCATCTTCACAATACCCCAGCTTACAGGTAACAAAAATGAATGGAGGCATCTCACTGGCATAGTACAGTTGCAGAGTGCTGCTCTTCTCTGCAGCATGTTCATTGCTTTTTTTTTTTTTTTTTTTTTTTTTTTTTGCTTGGCCTTGTCTCATTTCCTGGACAAGAACATTCTATGGGTCACTAATTCTAGGATGTGGACTGCACTCTTTAAGTACTCAAGGCAGTGCTTCAGCTTTGTGTTTTACACAGTGTTTGTGTTTTACACGGAAGAGTAGTTTAAATATCTGACTCAAGGAACAGAAAGAGAGGTACACACGTACACACACACACACACACACACACACACACACACACACACACATACACACACACACCTCTACTTGTAAAGACAGACACAGAGAAACAGAAAAGGAAGAAAAAGCACAAGGCAGAAATATGGGGAAGAAGAGGCAACAACAGGATCTTGGATAGGGAGGACAGTCACGAGAATAAATTGAAATTAGTGTCTTGTTTTCAACAACCACCTCCAACAGCCTACCTACCTGTGAGAAGATCAAGGTTTAAAATCGGTCCCATGGACAGCCAGTCTCTGAAGAAGGCCTCCTGAAATGATAATCTAGCTTCAGAGATGTGACTTCCACCCTACATAGGGGACTACTAGTAGAAAGAGACCCAGGGGCTTGTCCTGTCTCATGCCAGAACCCTAGAGAATTGCCCTTGGGATCTTCCCAGGAGGGAGAACATCACTTTGAGGATAACAGGCTCCAGGGTGTAGCCTCTCACACTGGGGAAAGTAATTAGTATCATGTAGTAGCAAAATGGAATTGAACTTGTGCTCATATATACACTACAAAAGCTTGCATTTACTCGTGTGCATGTGCGTGTGCGTGTGCGTGTGCGTGTGCGTGTGTGTGTGTGTGTGTGTGTGTGTGTGTGTGTGTGTGTGTGTGCACGTGCATACTCACTCTCATTCATGCACTTAAGTTTAAGCTCTGATGTTTTTGAGTCTCTGTGACTGGTTGTAGAACATGATCTAGATACACATGTCACTGGTATTATCGCAAGGGAGTACAGTTTCTGGTGCCAAACTAACTAGATTCTTACTCTGGAAAGTCCTGATTCCCTGAGGTGAAACATCCAACCTAGGCCCTTCCCTAACAATTCCCCACCAGATGAGTCCATCAGGGACACATCCAGCAGAGGTGAGCTGTATGCTGTCCCATGACCTCTATCTTTGGACCTATCTCTTTCCCTGCCTTCCCAAGGAACCTTGAACATCAAGCTTAGACTTCTCTCCAGCCAATCCTCTGCCTGCCAGGTGCACCTGGGGCATAGACAGCAGAGGTGAATAGAATCTTTTTGCCTTGGATGCATTGTCATGTTGTGCCTGCCTCCCTAGTAAGACCTGTTGGCATCAGTTACATCCAGCCAATGTAACAGACAACCTGATTGCTAAGGGACAGTGTAATGATACAACCACCAAGAGACAGGGTGATATGGCAACACCAGACCCCAGCTATGTTTTTACAGCATTCATGGATGGATGGATGGACGGATGGGTGGGTGGGGTAGAGCTCCCTAAGCCAAACCCCCTAACCAACAACTTTATTTCTTCTTTTTCTTTTATTTCCTTTCCTTGCCTTTTTATGCCTACTTAGACAAAAGTTCTTCAGAAAATTACTTCAGAGATAAAATGTTACACAAAATGGAAGTTCCAGAAGAATGTTGATATTAAGCTCAAAGCAGTTTGTTTCATTCTAATATGCCCATTATAAGTTCAAAGCAACAGTTTTTTTACATAGCCTTTCCTTATCATAGTGCACACCTGTGGTTTCATCCTTGAACCTAAATGCTTTTTCTTGAACATAAATTTATCCCAAGTCTATTTAGTGTAATTATGAAAGATTATTGCATTTTCTTATTATGCAGCCTTTATTTACTATATGAGGGGTGAGCACATTCTATTCTTGATTCTAACATTGTTACATTTTTTTCTAGCAAAGTAACTAAGACCATCTCTTAAAATTTCTTCCTAAAATTATTTTAATCAAATCAGGAATTCTATAGAATCATTAATTTATCAAAACAGCATTAATTTGTGAAAGTTCATCTTTATGTTGATCTGCAGAAATCTGATCAATAGTGTGGGCTAATGTCCAGGGATTATTATATTAATTTAATAATGACAGGAAAGGCATATCTGCTGCAAGAAGCAACCCTGAGATAAAGTCTCTTTGGGACCTTGCCATCAAGCTTCACCCATTGCAGATCATGCAAAAATGGTGGGCCACCTCTTGCTAGTCTTTGCCTATATTAGATGACACTCTACTCAATGAAACTGGGCCAGAGAAGAAATAAAGAAATTAAGACTTTTTAGAATTTAATGAAAATTCATGTACAGCATACACAAACTTATGGGTCACAATGAAAGCACTGCTAAGAGGAAAGTTCATAGCACTAAATGCCTTCATAAAGAAATTGGTGAGATCTCATACTAGCAATTTAAATGTACAACTGAAAGCTGTAGACAAAAGGAGCAAAGACACCCAAGAAGAGTAGGAAATAATCAAAGTGGGAGGGAAATTAAACTCAGGGTTGAAATCATTAAATTAAATAAAACCCCCACCCACTCACCCACCCACCCACCCACCCAACCAACCAAACAAACAAAACAATAAAAATAATCAATGAAACCAAGAAACCAAGAGCTGATTCTTTGAGAAAAATCAACAAGATCAATAAACCCTTAGCCAAACTAACTGAAACACAAGGAGACAGTATCCAAATAAATAAAATCATAAATGACAAAAAAGAGACTTGGCAACAGACTCTGAGGAAATTCAGAGTCATTAGACCTTACTTCAAAACCTGTAAAATCTGAACAAAATGAATGATTTTGTAGTTAGATATTATTTTCCAAAGTTAAATCAAGATCAGGTTATCTATTTAAGTAGTCCTTATATCCACCAAGGAAATAGAAGGAGAAATTAAAAATCTTCAAACAAAAGAAAGAAAAAAAGAGAAGAAAAGAAGACAAGAGCAAGATTGTTTTCACACAGAATTCTATCAGATTAAAAATGCCAACACTCCTTAAACTTTTCCAAAAGAATACAGAACTAACATTACTAAACTCATTCTGTGAGGTCAAATTTACCTTGATACCTAAACCACACAATAATTCATCAAAGAAAGAGAATTTTAGACCGTTTTCTCTTATAAACATCAGCACAAAAATACTTAATAAAATACTTGCAAGCTAAATCCGAAACCACAAAAAAGATCATCCACCATGAACAATTAGGATTCACCCCAGAGATGCAGGGATGGTTCAATATACGAAAATCTATCCATGTAACCCACCTATAAACAAACTGAAAGAAACAAATCACATGGTCATCTAATTATATGCTGAAAAACCTTTGATAAAATCCAACACCCTTTCATATTGAAAGTCTTAGCTCAGGGATACAAGGTACATACCTAGACATCATAAAGTCAATATACAGCAAACCAATAGCCACATCAAATTAAATGGAGAGAAACTTATACCAATTCCACTAAAGTCAGCGACAAGGCTATCCACTCTGTCTCAACCTATTCAACATAGTACTTGAAGTTCTAGCTAGAGCAATACGACAACTAAAGGAGATCAAGGAGGTACAAATTGGAAATGAAGTAGTCAAGATATTTTTATTCACAGATGATAAGATGATATATATAAGTGACCTCAAAAATTCTATCAGAGAACTCTGATAGCTAATAAACACTTCCAGAAAAGTGGCTGTGTTTTAGGGTTTTAGTGAAGTGAACAGCCACTATGACAAAGGCAACTCTTATAAGCTCAACATTTAATTAGGGCTGGCTTAAAAGTTCAGAGGTTCAATACAGTATCATTAAGGTGTAAGAATGGCAGTATCCAAGAAGGTATGGTGCAAGAAGAGCTGAGAGTTCTACATCTTCATCTGAAGGCTGCTGGAAGACTGCTTCCAGGAACCTAGGATGAATCTTTTAAACCCATGTTGTTCACAGTGACACACCCACTCCAACAAGGCCACTCCTCCTAATAATGCCATTCCCTGGGCTAAGCACATACAAACCATCACAGGCTTGATAAAAAATTACTCTCACCTCAAATAAAACCAGTAACCCTTTACACAAATGGTAAACAGACTGAGAAAGAAATTATGGCAATAACACCATTTACAATAGCCAAAAATAATATAAAATATTTTAATGTAACTCTAACAAAGACATGTATGACAAGAATTTTAAGCCTCCAAAGAAAGAAACGGAAGAAGATATTAGAAGGTACAGCAATCTCCCGTTCTCATGGATCAGTAAAATTATCATCTTACCAAAGCAATCTACACATTCAATGCAATTTCTATCAAAATTCCAACACAATTCTTTGCAGACCTTGAAGGAACAATTATCAGTTTCATATGGCAAAACAAAAAAACTCAGGATAGCTAAACAATCTTGAACAATAAAAGAACTGAAGATACCACCATCTCTTATTTCAAGCAATACAGAGCAATAGTAATAAAAACACATAGTATTGGCATAAAAACAGAACTGTTTATCAGTTGAATCCAATAAAATTACCAGAAATAAACCCACACTGCTATGGATACTTGATTTTTAACAAAGAACCAAAAACCATACAATGAAATAATGAAAGCATTTTCGACAAATGGTGATGGTCTAACTAGAGTTCTGCATACTGAAGAATGTAAATAGACCAACATCTATCATCCTGTACAAAACTCAAGTCCAAATGGATCAAAGACTTCAATATAAAAATGGATACACTAAATATAACAGAAGGAAAAGTAGGTTAACTACCTTGAACATTTTGACACAGGATACAAATTTCTTTTTTAAATTAAACTAATAAAATTTATTTTAGAATATACAACTCAGTATTGACATTTTTTTAAGTCATCAAAATAATTTATAATAGTTAGATGCCTCTTAAATATACAATATATCTTCTGAAACTAAAAGTAATATTCACTCAACTAGTTTTAAAAATCTGTTTGGAACATTAAACATGATAGAAGTAGAAAAAAATCTCTTAACAAGTCCTCTATGGGGCATTTATTGAGCCTTCATAGGACCAAGATGCCCCAGTGTAGGGCAATCGAGGGTGTGGAGGTGGGAATGGGTTGATGAGTGGAGGAACACCCTTATAGAAGGAAGGGGAGGGAGAATGGGATAGGGGCTTTTCAGGAGGTGGGGAAACCAGGAAAGGTATAACTTTTGAAATGTAAATAAACAAAATATCCAATAAAAAAGAAGTCCTCTATGAAAGGAAATTGTGAATATTTCCTGATTAGACAGAAACTGTTCCATCTCCAAGGGAGAACACTCAGCATAACTGTGGCTTCATAGAATGAATTGGGTAGTGTTTCTTCTGTTTCTATGTTGTGGAATGGTTTGAAGAGTATTGGTATTAGGTCTTCTTTGAAGGTCTGATGTAATTCTGCACTAAACTCATCTGGTCCTGGGCTTTTTTTTTTTTTTTTTTTTTTTTTTTTTTTTTTTTTTTTTTTTTTTTTTTTGGTTGGGAGACTTTAATGACTGTTTCCGTTTCTTTAGGGTTTATGGAATTTGGTATCTTTCTAGAAAATTGTTTATTTCAATTTTCCAGTTTTGTTGAATATAGGCTTTTGTAGTAGGCTCTGATGTTTTAAATTTACTCAATTTCTGTTGATATATCTCCATTTTCATTTCTGATTTTGTTAATTTGGATACAGTCTTTGTGCCCTCTGGTTAGTCTGGCTAAGGATTTGTCTATCTTGTTGATTTTCTCAAAGAAACAGCTCCTGGTTTTGTTGATTTTTTTGTATAGTTCTTTTTGTTTCTACATGGTTGATTTCAGCCCGGAGTTTGATTGTTTCCTGCAGTCTACTCCACTTGGGTGTATTTCCTTCTTTTTGTTCTAGAGCTTTCATGTGTACTGTCAAGCTGCTATTCTATGCTCTCTCCAGTTTTTGTTTGGAGGCAATGAGAGCTATGAGTTTTCCTACTAGCACTGCTTCCATTGTGTCCCATAAGTGTGGGTAATATAAAATTTCTTTTCTGGTCCAACTTACTTAGAGTTCTATAGGCCTCTTGTATGTTTATGGGCATCTCTTTCTTTAGGTTAGGGATGTTTTCTTCTATAATTTTGTTGAAGATATTTACTGGCACCTTAAGTTCAGAATTTTCATTACATTCTAAAAAGTTTTTGATTTCTTTATTTATTTCTTCCTTGACCAAGTTATCATTGAGTAGGGTATTGTTCAGCTTCCATGTGTATGTGCTGCAAAAAGATGTAGGTGTATTCTTTTGTTTTAGGATGAAATGTTTTATAGATATCTGTTAAATCCATTTGGTCCATACCTTCTGTTAGTTTCACTGTGTCTCTGTTTAGTTTCTGTTTCCATGATCTGTCCATTGATGAGAGTGGGGTGTTCAAGTCTCTCACCATTATTGTGTGAGGTTCAGTGTGTGCTTTGAGCTTTAGTAAAATTTATTTTATGAATATGGGTGCCTTTGCATTTGAAGCATAGATGTTTAGAATTGAGAGTTATTCTTGGTAGATTTTTCCTTTGATGAGTATGAAGTGTCCTTCCTCATCCTTTTTGATAACTTTTGGTTGAAAGTTGCTTTTATTTGATATTAGAATGACTACTCCAGCTTGTTTTTTGAGACCATTTGCTTGGAAAATTGTTTTCCAGCTGTTTACTCTGAGGTAGTGTCTTTCTTTGACACTGAGGTGTGTTTCCTGTAAGCAGTAAAATGTATTCTATTTATGTATGCAGTTTGTTAGTCTATGTCTTTTCATTGGAGAATTGAGTCCTTTGATGTTAAGAGATATTAAGGAATAGTGATTGTTGCTTCCTGTTATTTTTAATGCTATTTTTATTTTATTAATTTTATTTCTTCTTTTAGGCCTGTTGAAAGAAGATTAATTTCTTGCTTTTTCTAGTGTGTAGTTTCCCTCCTTGTGTGGTTGATTTCCATTCATTATCCTTTGTAGGACTGGATTTGTGGAAAGATATTGTATAAATTTATTTTTGTCATGGAATATTTTGCTTTCTGCATCTATGGTAATTGAGAGTCTTGCTGGGTACAGTAACCTGGGCTGGCATTTGTGTTCTCTTAGGGTCTGTATGACATCATTCCAGGATCTTCTATCTTTCATAGTCTCTGGTGAGAAGTCTGGTGTTATTCTGTTTGATCTGCCTTTGCCTTTATATATTACTTGACCTTTTTCCCTTATTGCTTTTATTATTCTTTGTTTTGTTCATTTGGTTTTTGACTATTATATGACAGGAGGAATTTCTTTTCTGGTCCAATTTACTTAGAGTTCTGTAGGCCTCTTGTATGTTTATGGGCATCTCTTTCTTTAGGTTAGGGATGTTTTCTTCTATAATTTTGTTGAAGATATTTACTGATGCCTTAAGTTTGGAATCTTAATTCTCTTTTATACCCATTATCCTTAGGTTTGATCTTCTCATAGTGTCCTGGATTTCCTGGATACTTTGCTTTAAGCGCTTTTTGTATTTCACATTTTCTTTGACTGTTGTGTCAATGCTTTATATGGTATCTTCTGCAGCTGAGATTCTCTCTTCTATCTCTTGTATTCTGTTGTTGATGCTTGTATCTATGACTCCTGATCTCTCTCCTAGGTTTTCTGTCTCCAGCATTGTCTCCCTTTGTGATTTATTTGTTTCTATTTCTAATTTTAGAACTTGAATGGTTTTGCTCAATTCCTTCATCTGTTTGGTTTTGCTTTCCTGCAATTCTTTAAGGGATTTTTGTGTTTCCTCTTTAAGGGCTTCTACCAGTTTCCCCGTGTTTCTCTGTATTTCATTAAGGGAGTTATTTATGTCCTTCTTAAAAGTCCTCTGTTATCATCATGAGATGTGATTTCCATCAGAGTCTTGCTTTTCTGGTGTGTTGGGGTATCCAGGGCTCATTGTGGTGGGAGAACTGGGTTCTGATGATGCCAAGTATCCTTGATCTCTCTTGTTTATGTACTTTCCCTAGCCTTTCACCATCTGGATATCTTTGGTGTTAGCTGGTCTTTCTGTCTCTGAATGTGGCTTGTCCCTTCTGCAAACCTGTGTGCCAGAACTCCTGGGGACCAGTTCTCTCTGGGAGGAATTTGTGTATGGACAGCTGTGACACAAGGTCCACTCTGAAGTGAAGATGGAACTGGAAGGATCCTGTTCTCAGCTGTTCATTGGTTCCTGTGTTCTGATGGCTCAGGGCAGGTCCCTCTTGGGTCAGGAATTTGAGCAGAACTGGTTGTCTTACCTGTGCTCACAGGCTTGACAGCATTCTTGGGAGACCAGAAATTCCAGGGTGGGGAGGTGGGAATGGGTGGGTGGTGAAGCACCCTTATAAAAGTAAGGGGAGAGGGATGGGATAGGTTTCTGGATGGGTGTACTGGCTAGTTTTGTGAGTCAACTTGACACAGGCTGGAGTTATCACAAAGAAAGAAGCTTCAGTTGGGGAAGTGCTTCCATGAGATCCAGCTGTGGGGCATTTTCTCAATTAGTGATCAAGTGGGGGAGGGACCCTTGTGGGTGGTACCACCTTTGGGCTGGTGCTCTTGGGTTCTATAAGAGAGCAGGCTGAGCAAGCCAGGGGAAGCAAGCCAGTAAAAAACATCCACCCATGGCCTCTGATTCAGCTCCTGCTTCCTGACCTGCTTGAGTTCCAGTCCTGACTTCCTTTAGTGATGAACTGCAATGTGGAAGTGTAAGCTCAATAAACCCTTTCCTCCCCAATTTGCTTCTTGGTCATGATGTTTGTGCAGGAATAGAAACCCTGGCTAAAATAATGGGAAACTGGGAAAGAGGATAATCTTTGAAATGTAAATAAAAAACAGCCAATAAAAGAAAAGAAAAAAAATGACATATTCCATCTTAACACCCACTCAGAATGCCTGAAAATGAAGCAACAGAGCATACTGGCCAAGTACTAATATTCTTTAAGAAAATAGAATTACATGCTGCGGTACTCACAGATCATGTCTGGTTCATTTATCATCAGAGAAGCTTCCTCCTGCAGAAGATGGGAACAAATAGAATACAACCATACATTATGCAGAAAGTGGCAGAGTCCTTGGAACATTCAGCTCAGAATGAGATGCTTCCATCAAACCTCTCCCCTCCAGATAGTGATCATAGGGAACACTTCTCCACTGCTGGTGGGAGTGCAAAATTAGTACAACCACTTTGGAAATCCATTTGTCTGTTTCTCAGAAAATTGGGAAATATTCTATTCCAAGACCCAGCTGTACCATTCCTGGGCATATACCCAAAAGATTCCTTACTATACCATAGAGACATGTGCTTAATTATGTTCACAGATTTGTTTATAAAATTTTTTATATCAGCAACCTCCATATCTGTTAACTGAAGCATGGATAAAGAAAATGTGGTACATCTAACACATTAGAATACTGCTCGGGTATTCAGACAAGGACATCTTGAAATTTGCAGGCAAATGGATGGAACAAGAAAATAAGATCCTGAATGAGATAACCCAGAGCCACAAAGACACACATGGTTTGTACTCACTTATAATTGAACATTAGTCATAAAGTATGGGGTATTGAAGTTTCCCATTAGCAGTGTGTGTAGGTCAATATTTGACTTAAGTTGTAGTAGTGTTTCACAAATGTGGGTGCCTTTGTGTTTTTTGAGTAGATGTTAAAAATTGCAATGTCCTCTTAGGGATTTTCCTTTGATGAATATGTAGTGTTCCTCCTTACCTTCCCTGAATTTAGTTTAAAGTTTATTTTGTCAAATATTAAAATAACTATACTAGCTTGCTTCTTAGGTCCACTTTCTTGGAAATATCCCTTTTTCATTCTTTTATCCTGAGGTGATGTCTATCCTGATGTTAAGGTATGTTTCTTAGATGCAGCAGAAGGATGAATTCTGCTTTTACATCCATTCTATTAGTCTGGGTCTCTGTATTTGAGCATCAAGAGCATTGCTGTTAAGAGATATCAATTCTTAATGATCAGTATTTATTGATTCCTGGTTTTTTATTGTCATTGCTGTGGTAAGGTGTGTGTGTGTGTGTGTGTGTGTGTGTGTACACGTGCATGCGCACGCATGCACACGCTCGTGTGCGTGTGTGCATCTGTGTGTGTTTGTGTGAGTGTGCGTGTATTTCCCCTCATTTGATTTTTCTTGTCTGGGAATATTTATGGTTTTGATTGGAATGTTCTTCCTAGTGTCTACCATAGGGTTGGATTTGTAAGTAGATACTGCTTAAATTTGGGTTTATCATGGAATGTCTTATATCCTCTATTGTGAAGTAAAGTAGTAAAGACTACTACTGGGTGTAGTAGTCTGGACTGATATCTGTGGTCTCTTAGAGCCCATAGAACATCTGTCCAGGCCATTTTGGCTTTTAGAACCTAAATTAAGAAGCCAACTATTAATAATAGGTCTGTCTTTTTATGTTACTTAGTCTTTTTACCTTGCAGATTTCAATATTTCTTCTTTGTTCTGTAAGTTGAGTGTTTTGACTATTATATAGTCAGGGGACTTTCTTTTCTGGCCAAATCTATTTGGTATTCTGTATGTTTCTTATACTTTGATAGGTATCTCTTTCATAGATCATGAAAATTTTCTTCTATGATTTTGTTGAAAATATTTTCTGTGCCTTTGACACAGACTTCTCCTTCTTATAGTCCCGTAATTCTTAGATTTGATCTTTTCATAGTATCTCAGATTTTCTGTATATTTTGTGTCAAGAGTTTTGTAGATTTAACATTTTTTTGACCAATGTCTTTTTCTTTCTTTTCTCCATTAATTAATTAATTCATGTATTCATTTTACATCACATTGACTGCCCCTACTGCCCCCTCACAAGCCTCTTCCCATAACTTCTTCATTTTCTCTGAAAGTGTGAGGGGCCCCTGGGACATCAAGTCTTCTCAGGGTTAGGCATATGCTCTCCCACTGAGGACAGATAAGGCAGCTCATCTAGAAGAATGAATTCCACAAACAAGCAACAGTTTTAGTTGCTTAGCTACCCACATGAAGACCAAGCTGCACATCTTCTCTCTCTCTCTCTCTCTCTCTCTCTCTCTCTCTCTCTCTCTCTCTCTCTGTGTGTGTGTGTGTGTATGTGTGGGCTAGGTCAAGCTTGTGTATGCTCTTTGGTTGGTGGTTCAGTCTCTGAAAGTCCCAAAGCATTCGGGTAAGTTGACCCTGTTGATCATACTGTGTAATTCCTATCCCCTTTGGGGCCTACAATCATTCCCCTGACTCTTTCAAAAGAGCTCTATCCAACATTTGATAGTGTTTCTGTATCTGTTTCAGCAATCTTATTGGGCAGACCTTCTCAGAGGACATTCAAGCTAGACTCATGTCTGCAAGCATAACAGAGTGCAAAATATAATTAATAGTGTCAGGAATTGGTGCTTGTGGCATATTTTCATTATCCATTCTTCAGCTGAGGGCATCTATATTGTTTCCAGTTTCTGTATATTATGAATAAAGCTGCTATGAACATAGTGGAACAAATATCTCTTCAGTAGCATTTTGGGGGTTGCTTATGTATGTTATTCTATTATATGTGAATATTAATATTTTGTCTACTTCTTTTCCAGTTTCTATCTCCTTGATCTCATTTTGTTGTCTAATTGTGCTATCTAGAACTTCAAGTACTATATTGAATACATGGGGTGAGAGTGGGCACACTTATCTTTGTTGTTGTTGTTTCAGCTATGTTTCAATAGTTAGGGCTGCTCTGGTACAGTTCTTTTTTTTGTTTTTTTTATTTGATATATTTTTTAAGTACATTTCAAATGATTTCCCCTTTTCTGGACCCCCACTCCCTGAAAGTCCCATCAGCCCCCATCCCTCCCCCTGTTTTCCCACCCAACCCTTCCCATTTACCTGTTCTGGTTTTGTCCTATACTGCTTCACTGAGTCTTTCCAGAACAAGGGGCCACTCCTCCGTCCTTCTTGTACCTCATTTGATGTGTGGATTATGTTTTGGGTATTCCAGTTTTCTAGGTTAATATCCACTTATTAGTGAGTGCATACCATGATTGATCTTTTGAGTCTGAGTTACCTCACTTAGTATGATGTTCTCCAGCTCCATCCATTTGCCTAAGAATTTCATGAATTCATTGTTTCTAATGGCTGAATAGTACTCCATTGTGTATATAAACCACATTTTTTGCATCCACTCTTCTGTTGAGGGATATCTGGGTTCTTTCTAGCTTCTGGCAATTATAAATAGGGCTGCTATGAACATAGTAGAACATGTATCCTTATTACAGGCTGGGGAATCTTCTGGGTATATGCCCAGGAGTGGTATAGCAGGATCTTGTGGAAGTGAGGTGCCCAGTTTTTGGAGGAACTGCCAGACTGATTTCCAGAGTGGTTGTACCAATTTGCAAACCCACCAGCAGTGGAGAAGTGTTCCTCTTTCTCTACATCCTCGCCAACATCTGCTGTCTCCTGAATTTTTAATCTTAGCCATTCTGATTGGTGTAAGGTGAAATCTCAGGGTTGTTTTGATTTGCATTTCCCTAATGACTAATGAAGTTGAGAATTTTTTAAGATGCTTCTCCACCATCTGAAGTTCTTTGGGTGAGAATTCTTTGTTTAACTCTGTACCCCATTTTTTAATAGGGTTGTTTGGTTTTCTGGAGTCTAACTTCTTGAGTTCTTTATATATATATTGGATATTAGCCATCTATCTGATGTAGGATTGGTGAAGATCTTTTTCCAATTTGTTGGTTGCCGATTTGTCCTCTTGATGGTGTCCTTTGCCTTACAGAAACTTTGTAATTTTATGAGGTCCCATTTGTCAATTCTTGATCTTAGAGCATACGCTATTGGTGTTCTGTTCAGAAACTTTCTCCCTGTACCGATGTCCTCAAGGATCTTCCCCAGTTTCTTTTCTATTAGCTTCAGAGTGTCTGGCTTTATGTGGAGGTCCTTGATCCATTTGGATTTGAGCTTAGTACAAGGAGACAAGGATGGATCAATTCACATTCTTCTGCATGCTGACCTCCAGTTGAACCAGCACCATTTGTTGAAAAGGCTATCTTTTTTCCATTGGATGTTTTCAGCCTCTTTGTCGAGGATCAAGTGGCCATAGGTGTGTGGGTTCATTTCTGGATCTTCAATCCTGTTCCATTGATCCTCCTGCCTGTGACTGTACCAATACCATGCAGTTTTTAACACTATTGCTCTGTAGTATTGCTTGAGGTCAGGGATACTGATTCCCCCAGATTTTCTTTTGTTGCTGAGAATAGTTTTAGCTATCCTGGGTTTTTTCTTATTCCAGATGAATTTGATAATTGCTCTTTCTAACTCTGTGAAGAATTGAGTTGGGATTTTGATGGGTATTGCATTGAATCTGTATATTGCTTTTGGCAAAATGGCCATTTTAACTATATTGATTCTACCAACCCATGAGCATGGGAGGTTTTCCCATTTTTTGAGGTCTTCTTCCATTTCCTTCTTCAGAGTCTTGAAGTTCTTGTCATACAGATCTTTCACATGTTTGGTAAGAGTCACCCCAAGATACTTTATACTGTTTGTAGCTATTGTGAAGGGTTCATATCTCTAATTTCTTTCTCAGCCTGCTCATCCTTTGAGTATAGGAAGGCTACTGATTTGCTTGAGTTGATTTTATAACCTGCCACTTTGCTGAAGTTGTTTATCAGCTGCAGGAGTTCTCTAGTGGAGTTTTTTTGGGTCACTTAGGTAGACTATCATATCATCTGCAAATAATGATAGTTTGACGTCTTCCTTTCCATTTTGTATCCCTTTGACCTCCTTATGTTGTCGAATTTCCCGAGCTAGTACCTCAAGTACAATATTGAAAAGCTAAGGAGAAAGTGGGCAGCCCTGTCTAGTCCCTGATTTTAGTGGGATTGCTTCAAGTTTCTCTCCAGTTAGTTTGATGCTGGCTACCGGTTTAACGATGTTTAGGTATGGGCCTTGAATTCCTGTTCTTTCCAAGACTTTAAGCATGAAAGGATGCTGAATTTTGTCAAATGCTTTTTCAGCATCCAATGAAATAGAGTTTGTTTATGTAGTGGATTGCATTGATGGATTTCTGTATATTGAACCAACCCTGCATCCCTGGGATAAAGCCTACTTGATCATGGTGGATGATCGTTTGGATGTGTTCTTGGATTTGGTTGGCAAGAATTTTATTGAGTATTTTTGTTCATAAGGGAAATTGGTCTCAAGTTTTCTTTCTTTGTTGGATCTTTGTGTGGTTTTGGTATCAGAGTAATTGTGGCTTCGTAGAAGGAATTAGGTAGTGTTCCTTCTGTTTCTGTTTTGTGGAATAGTTTGAAGAGTATTGGTGTTAGGTCTGATAGAATTCTGCAGTGAAACCATCTGGTCCTGTGGGTTTTTTGGTTGGAAGACTTTCTATGATCCCTTCTATTTCTTTAGGGGTTATGGGACTGTTTAGATGATCTATTTGGTCCTGATTTAATTTTTGTATTTGGTATCTGTCAAGGAAATTGTCCATTTCCTCCAGATTCTCCAGTTGTGTTGAGTATAGGCTTTTGTAGTAGGATCTGATGGTTTTTTGTATTTCCTCAGTTTCTGTTGTAATATCTCCCTTTTCATTTCTAATTTTGTTAATTTGGATACTTTCTCTGTGCCCTTTGGTCAGTCTGGCTAAGGGTTTATCTATCTTGTTGATTTTCTCAAAGAACCAGATCATTGATTCGTTGATTCTTTGTATGGTTCTCTTTGTTTCCACTTGATTGATTTCAGCCCTGAGTTTGATGATTTCCTGTCTTCTACTCCTCCTGGGTGAAATAGCTTCTTTTTGTTCCAGGTCTTTCAGGTGTGTCGTTAAACTGCTAGTGTATGCTCTCTCCATTTTCTTTTTGGAGGCACTCAGGGCTATGAGTTTTCCTCTTAGCACTGCTTTCATTGTGTCCCAAAGATTTGGGTATGTTGTGCCTTCATTTTCATTAAATTGTAAAATGTCTCTGATTTCTTTCTTTATTTCTTCTTTGGCCAAGTTGTCATTGAGTAGAGTATTCAGCCTCCATGTGTATGTGGGCTTTCTGTTGTTTTTGTTGCTATTGAAAACCACTCTTACATCATAGTGATCTGATAGGAGGCATGGGATTAGTTTGATCTTCTTGTATTTGTTGAGGTCTGTCTTGTGACCAATTATATGGTCGATTTTGGAGAAGGTACCATGCGGTGCTGAGAAAAAGGTATATTCTTTTGCTGTAGGGTGAAATGTTCTATAAATATCAGTCAAATCCAATTGGTCCAAAGCTTCAATTAGTTTTACTGTGTCCCTGTTTAGTTTTGGTTTTCCTGACCGGTCCATTGAGGAGAGTGTAGTGTTGAAGTCACCCACAATTATTGTGTTAGGTGAAATGTGTGCCTTGAGCTTTAGTAAAGTTTCTTTTACAAATGAGGGTACCCTTCCATTTGGTGCATAGATGTTCAGAATTGAAAGTTTTTCTTGGTGGATTTTTCCTTTTACCAGCAAGAAGTGTCCCTCAGTGTCTCTTTTGATGACTTTAGGTTGAAAGTCAATTTTATCTGATATTAGAATGGCTACTCCTGTTCGTTTCCTGAGACCATTGGCTTGTAAAATTGTCTTCCAGCCTTTTACTCTAAGGTATATTTTGTCTTTGACACTAAGGTGTGTTTCCTGTATGCAGCAAAATTTAGGGTCCTGTTTCCTTATCCAGTCTGTTAGACTATGTCTTTTTATTGGGTAATTGAGTCCATTGATGTTAAGAGATATTAAGGAATAGTGATTATTACTTCCTGTCATTTTTGATGTTATTTTTATATTTGAGTGGTTATCTTCTTTTGGGTTTGATGAAGGAAGGTTAATATCTTGCTTTTTCCAGGGTGTAGTTTCCCTCCTTGCATTGGAGTTTTCCTCCTATTATTCTTTGCAGAGCTGGGTTTGTGGAAAGATATTGTGTAAATTTGGTTTTGTTATGGAATGTCTTGGTTTCTCCATCTATTGTGATTGAGAGTTTTGCTGGGTATAGTAATCTTGACTGACATTTGTGTTCTCTTAGAGTCTCCATGGGATCTGCCCAGGATCTTCTAGCTTTCATGGTCTCTGGTGAGAAATCTGGTGTGATTTTGATAGGTCTTCCTATATATGTTACTTGGCCTTTTTCTCTTACTGCCTTTAATATTCTTTCTTTGTTTAGTGCATTTGGGGTTTTAATTATTATGTGGCAAGAGGTATTTCTGCTCAGATCCAGTCTGTTTGGAGTTCTGTAGGCTTCTTATATATTCATAGGCATCTCTCTCTTTAAGTTGGGAAAGTTTTCTTCCATAATTTTGTTGAAGATATTTGCTGGCCCTTTCACTTGTAAATCTTCACTCTCATCTATACCTATAATCCTTAGGTTTGGTCTTCTCATTATATCCTGGATTTCCTGGATGTTCTGGGATACCAGCTTTTTGCATTTTGCATTTTCTTTGACTGTTGAGTCAATGGTTTCTATGGTATCTTCGGCATCTGAAATTCTTTCTTCCATCTCTTGTATTCTGTTGTTTATATTTGCATCTATGGCCCCTGATTTCTTCTCAAGGTTTTCTATCTCCAAAGTTGTCTCCCTTTTTGATCTTAGTTGTTTCTACTTCTGTTTTTAGATCCTGCATGGTTTTGCTCATTTCTATCATTTGTTTGTTTGTGTTTTCCTGAAATTCTTTAAGAGATTTTTGTGTTTCCTCTTTCATGACTTCTGCCTCTTGACTCAAGTTCTCCTGCATTTCTTTAAGGTTTTTTTTTTTTTTTTTTTTTTTTTTTTTTTTTTTTTTTTTTTTTTTTTTTTGCGTTTCTTCTTTATTGGCTTCTATCTCTTGAGCCTTATTCTCCTGCATTTCTTTAAGTGATTTTTGTGTTTCTAGCTTATTCATGTTACCCTGTATTTCTTTAAGAGATTCATTTATGTCCTTTTTGTGTTCTTCTAGCAGCATCATGACCAGTGATTTTAAATCCAAATCTTGTTTCTCTGGTGTGTTGGCATAACCAGGACTTGCTGATGTTGGAGAGTTTGGTTCAGATGCTGCCATATTGCCTAGATTTCTGTTAGTAGCATTCCTGCGTTTGCCCTTTGTCATCTTGTTCTCTGGAGTTAATTGGTCTTGTCTCTGGCTGATGTTTGGCCTCCTGAGGGGCTCTGGGGGCTATTTCTGCAACACTATATGGCTGGGTTTCCCCTGTAGCAGATTGCTGATGTGCTGTCCTCCTTTTGGGTGCCCTTGCAGCCCTAGTGTGCTTTGCCCCCGATTGTGTTTGTGAACCAGATGGTGCCCATTTGCACCTTCAGGGAGTGCTGAAGGGTGTATGCTGCCGGGACCTTTTCCGTGTGCTGATCACTCTGCTGGGCAGTCAATCTCCCCACCAGGTTGGTGCACACAAGGCTAGCCTAACTGCTCAGGCCCTGAGTCTTGGCAAAAGCCTGGGAGGCCAAGGTCAGAGCAAAGTTTCCCTCGGGCTCTGACTGTTAATTGGTTGTGTCAGGTGGCCAGGATGACGGGCATGCGCGCAAGCTCCCTGAAAGTGCTGGGAGAGTCTGCTGGGCTAACAACCTCCTGGATGGGTTGACACACAGATGGCCCACTGAGCAGCCCAGTTCTTGGGGTCAGTCCAGGGCCTGTTGGTGCCTAGACCCCTGCTATGTTAGCTTCAGGCTATGCCTGTTAGCTTGCTTTGCCTGCTAGAGCTCTCTGGCATCCTGTAGGCAAAATGGTGGCGCGCTCACGGGGCCGGGCAAAAAACTCCTGGCCGGGTTGGCACCCGGATGCCCCCCCCACCCAACAGCCCAGCGCCTGGGTGCAGGCCAACGCCTGTTGGCCTTAGACCCCCGAGATGTTGGCCTCGGGTTATATTTGCATACCTCAGTCTGTCTGATCTCTCTGGAGTCCCAGAACCATGATGGAGGCAAGTCTCTCATGACTGGTGAGAGGCAGAGTTCTGAAGTGGCTTCTGTGCGGTGAAAGGCACCGTAAATCTGCTGCTGCTTGCAGCCCGACTGGCCAGCGAAGGTCAGTGGTCGTGGGCACAGGGACTAACTGGAGCCTGTGTCACCTTGGTTCCACTGTTGATGGCCCTTCAGCTGGACCAGCCACTGCTGCACTGCCGCCTCTGGTAGAGTTTTTGGATTCTAGTGGAGATATATCTTCCTGGCTTTTAATGATTGTGTTTTTATGCTGGTGTCTATTAAATCCCAGCTTAGGATGATAGCCATTCTACATGCCGATATCTGGCTTCATGTTCACCGAGTAGATGTTTTGATCCTTATGTTTTGCCCTCTACAGTTCCTAGGAGAATGTGGTGGCTGTATGTTGCTACTTATGGAATTCTGGGATACTTATAGGTGTGGGCAGTTTGGGCTCCAGGTAAAAACGTGTTTTTAGTTATTGGTAGCTGACAAAAAGGAATGAGGATGCGCTGGCATGGACTGAGTGGTCCACAGGAGGGAAGGAAGCGAGGAATTTCTCCTGTATTTTCTTAGTCCCCTGGGAATGGGGGCTGACAATGAGGAGAAGGCACAACAGAGATCTGCTACAGAGCTGAGAATGAGACTGAGGCAAGATCTTACTGCTTTCATGGTTGAAGTAGCCTTCTGGTTCCAAGGGAGTTTCTGATGGGTTTAGGGACAGAGATAAAGCAATGAGTGGGACCAGGGAAGTTAGGAGGGGAAGATATGTGTGATAGATTGGAGATCAAGGCAAGAACAGTGGAAGGGAGGTCTGTCTTAGCAGGTGTTTTGCTACAGAGCTGAAGGTGAGACTGGAGCCTGTATTTATAGCAGCCAATGGATGAGCTGAGGTTCTTGTTTCCCACTAAAGTCTAATTTTAAAAATCTTAATAACCTACAAACGTAATTAGACTTCCTGAACTCAGCAAAAAACCTGTGACATACATGATTTGTCCTGAAGAGATGCCAACCCTCTTCACTGAAGCTACAACAGAAACACAGTTATATATGGACACAATTCTTTACTTTGTTAAAAATTTCTTTGTGTGTGTGTGTGTGCATGTGTGTGTGTGTGTGTGTGTGTGTGTGAACATGAGAGAATCCAAGAGGGCCAAGAGAATGAATGGAAATAAGCAGACTCAAGGGGTTGGAGGTGGGATACCCTCCTAGAAAATTCCAGATATCCAGGAGGTCAGACTGTTAGGACTCACTGGAGATGACCTTAGCCAAAATGCCCAACACTGGAGAGAGGGAACTTGAAGAGTCCACCATTAGTAGATAGATAAGACCTCAAGTGAAGGGACAGGGTTACTAACACACAGTCAAACTTTCTGATCAAGAATTGTTCCTGTCTGAAAGAACTGCAGGGACAAAAATAGATAAAAGACCAGAGGAAATACAGTTCAATGACAAGCTCAATTTGGGATCCATCTTATGGGGGTGAGTACCAAGGCCTGACACTATTACTGATTCTATGATGTGCTTACAGATGGGAGTCTGGCATGGCTATCCTCTGAGAGACCCTGCCAGCATCTGACTGTGTGAGGCATGGTTACTTACACCCAACCGTTTGAAGTTGGGAACCACTATGGTTGAATTAGGGAAAGGATTAAAGAAACTGAAAGGGAGAGTGACCCCATAGGAAGACCAGCATTATCAACTAGCTCAGACCCAGAGATCTTCCAGAGACTGAGCCACCAACCAGGAGTATATGAAAGCTGATCCAGGGTCCCTGGCACATATATACCAGAGGTCTGCCTAATCTGGCTTCAGTGGGAGGAGATGTGCTTAATCCCGGAGAGACTTAAGGTCCCAGGGAAGGAGATGACCTGGTGGAATGGGGGAGCACTTTTTTGGAGACAAGCGGCATGAGGAATGGAACGAGGAACTGTGGGAGGGATGACTGAAGAAGGGCAACAATTGGAATGTAAATAAATAAAATAATTTTAAAAATGCCTTGTAAAAGAAAATAACTTAGCACAGCATAATCCACCAATTATGTGGCATTTTTCATTATTCCCACCTTTAGGAGAGGAGAAAAAGAATGAAGCATACATACTGTAGTAGAGGAGGGGGAAACAATTACTGTGAGCAGTGTGATGGCCAAAATGTTCAACAAAATCAATCAGAAACACTATTTGACAAAAGACTTGAAATGTCTCAAGCGTATTGAAATGCATGACATAAGGTAATAGTATTGGTAAAACTTATTGTGACCCAGTATCCATGCAAAATTCATGATTATATGAGGTAAGTTTTCTTTTATTATCATCAGCATCTTATGAAAGCAGAGACAGCCAGAAAGCTGTGTAATGTATGCAAGGCTGAGCTGATATTCAATGTCAGAGTAGGGGTCTGAGTCAGGAAGCTTATCTTCTAGTTGAATGTTCTTTCATGGTACTGGGCCAGGAGCCATTCTCACATAGATCTCAAAATCTCCTCCTTTCAGCCATCTTACATGCTCAAGCCTGCTTTTAGAAGGAAAAATATTAACTTTCAGGTTTACCAAATAGCAAGTTTGTCAGCATATGCAGAACTCTTGTTGGTTAGAACAAACAGAGCTCACTTGCAGTTAGGTTACTATAGCAATCTCTTTCCATTTCACCTCCTTGTGATCATTTTCGTTTGCCAGCTTCCTTGAAATCCAGTCAGCTTTGTCATGAGATTCTGAGAGATAATTCTGAGAGGCTACTTCCTAGAGACAATGTTTAGAGACAGTGCTTGCCCCCTGAGAGACTGTTCCCTGGAGACAATGTTTGCCCCTTCATACCCCCCTCCCTACATCCTGCTTGCTTTCCTTTATATTGTGGTGTGTAAAACAATAAAATTTGACAGCTTGATCAGAATACTGTCTTGCTGTCTGTCTCTTGTGTCTCTTGTCCCATTCTCTCCTAGGTGGTCTAGGGACCCTGTTGACTGTCCTGCAGGTTGGGACAGTACTGTGCTTTTCGTGGTGGCAGCTGTTCTGATCAATGGCCACAAAACTCATGTTTCTGGATGGGGAAATTATTAGAGTAAAAGTGTCAACTGTCTTCTAATTTATTCATCTATGCAATGGAATCTCTAAAATGTCTATAGCATTATTATGAAGTCTTCAAAAGGTAAGCTTCTGAACTATATGGTGCTACATGCCTATAGTTCCAGAATTTGGAAGGCTGAGGTAGGATTGTCTATTTGAGGCCTGAACAACCTGGTAAGTCCCATCTGCTTTTACTTATTTTTCCATTGCTGTGATTTATCATCGTTACCAAGGCAACTTATACAAGTAAGGGCTTATTTTGCTTATAGTTCCAGAGGGGCGAGTCCATCATCATAATCACTGAGAAGCACTAGATACATAGGTGTAGCAGTTGGATCATCAGTCTGAGATTTTACATCTTAAAAACCACAAGCAGGAAGAGGAGAGAGAGAGAGAAAGAGAGAGAGAGAGAGAGAGAGAGAGAGAGAGAGAGAGAGAGAGAGAGAGAGAGAGAGAGAGAGGGAGAATGGTAACTGGGGATGTATTTGGCTTTTGAAACTTCAAAACCCACCCCTTCCTCCAGCAAGACAGCATCTCCTTGGGGGATATCATTCAAAAGACCACACTGTCTCTCAAAAATATATATAGGGATATATATATATATCTGTATATCTGTATCTATCTATCTATCTATCTATCTATCTATCTATCTATCTACCTATCTATCTAATCTTTATAAAATTCATCCAAGAAATTCTAATGTCTATTAGAGAAAGAAAATAAGGATTTATTTGTTTATGTATTTTATATATGTGAATGATTCATCTGCGTGCATGCATGCACACCAGCATAGGGTTTTGTGTCACATTACAGATGGTTGTAAGTCATCATGTAGTTGCTGGTAACTTAGGACCTCTGGAAGAGCAGAACATCTAGCGCTCTTAACTGTTGATCCATCTCTCCAGCCCCTAAAGAGAAAAGATGTACAAAAGAGTAAAATTATTTTGAAAAACAATAATACAAAGAAAGTGAGTTTTTCTTCCCAGTCAAGAAAATACATAATACGCTGTATTATTTGGGAAGGTTCAGCATTCATATAGGAATGTATAGTCAATCTGGTGGAGTTTATTACATGTATGAAAAATGGGTTATAATTTCTGTGTTATCTCTGGTAAATTGTTGCTTCTTAAATGTTGTACCAGGATACGTGGCTGTATCCTAAATGAGTATGAGAAAATCCTTATTCAGCAAAACAGAAATGACAAGCTCAAAAGGTGTGGTGGATGGCGAACTTGATATATAATCCTGAAAAAGTTGTGCCTGATCAGTGATGCCAGTAATAAAGGCGAATGGAAAAAACTGAGCAGGGAATGATAGTATTCATTGAAGATTCTAATGGATCAGCAAGAACATAAGATATACTAAGTTCTAGTCAAGGCAGAGATATTTATTAAATATTCCATGTGAAAATTTGTATTTCCCAACTTCTGTTTGGTGGAAACAGATGCCCATTTCTCTAAATTTTTCTTTTTTAGTAACTACATTTGTTCTTTGACATTTGTATACATGTATAAAATACCTTCTAATTACTCTCACTCTTATCAACAGCCCCCTCCCTACAAAGTTCTTTAATTAAATTCTACTTTTACATATACAAAATAGTAGATAGCTGAATGACTTGTATGATTAAAACAGTCATCAAAATTATTCTTTTTTGTTTGTTTGTTTCTTCTCTCTTTCCTTTCTTTATTATAAAGTGGGAATTATCTGTCAAATAATAAGGAAATGTTGAATACATTATAGTAACTTCATACTTCATATTTTATTTATTTATTTAGTTTTTTTTTTTGTTTTTTTTTTTTTTTTTTTTTTTTTTTTTTTTTTTGGAGACAGGGTTTCTCTGTGTAACTCTGGCTGTCCTGGAACTGATATCAGGCTGCTTTGAACAGAGACTTGACTGTCTCTGCTTCCTAAGTGATAGGATTAAAGACATGTATTCATCAGAACATTATATTTTAAACTAACCCTGTAATACTATGAAGCAGTTAAAAACAGTGTAGATTGTAGAAATTAGTGGTTTGCAACCATCTCCAATGAATATTTTTAGAAGAAAAGTCAATTTGCTAAAATATGTTTATATGGTGTGATTTGAAGGCTGTTAATATTCATATTTGTACATGTAGCAATGATGAACTTATGGTAGGAATCCATGGAGACCTTTTGGTGTTCATGACTTCTGTTTAAATTTTACTATTAGGTCAAATTCATGATATTTGTGGACTTAGGTAACAAAATAACCAAAAACAGAAAAATGGAAGACTAGAAAAACAGAGTTGAAATATTTTTTAACATAGTATCATCTTTATGTCCTCCCATAAGATAATATATTGACACATCAACCCTAAAAACAAATAAGTATACTACACACAAGAACAACAAAACAAAAAGCAAAACATAAATTAATGGGTGCTGAAAACACACCAAGGAAATGAGGGAAGAGGAAACTTAAGAGACCAGAAAATTGAAGCTGTTGCTCCTACAAATTTCCCAAGCCAACCAGGGTCCTCTGAAGAACTCATCTGTTGCTCCTCAACACTGTCTCCTGGGAAATTTATGAGCATTATACTAAAAATTCCAATTTAGTTCATCTTGGATGTGGCTTTGCCATTGTAATTTCTTCAAAATATCTCCAAATGATTCCAAATGTACCAAGGAGATTAAGAATCACTGTTAGCCAATCCCAAAGCCTTTAAATCTAGAGTTGAAATATGATGGGAAGAATTAATTTGTCTGCCTTTGAGAGTATGATCTGTAGGGACCACAAAAAGTAGCTCTGAAACAGGCTTCTCAGCATTGCCCTGCAAGGTTGAGCTTGTGGAAGAGCTTCCTATGGGAAGAGAGAAAGCCTCTGAGATACACAGCATCTCTGTACCCTTTCTAAAACTAAAGTCGCACATGGCACTTTGAGAATAGCCCAGCAGGAAACCCAGGAGACCCCACTTAGAGCTGTGTCAGAGAAGTATCTAAGGCTCCATCACTGCAGAAGTTGCATCAGAGAGATGGGCTCAACTTTAGTTCTTTTAACGAGGCTCCGGGGACAAGTTGCTTATGAACTTCTAGGAACATTTTTCTTGATGCTAATTAACCCCTCAAGTTGGTCCTGATGGCCTAATTAAACAGTCCAGAAGAGAAAGTTTTAGTTTCCCCTTGATGGATGGAAGATTGGGAATTAGCCTCATAAACCTGAATGTAATCTTGGCTACAGCTGAGCCCAGCACAGCCCCGTAACTCACTATGTACAACTCTCCTGCTTTCTAGTCAGAGAAACATATTTCCCTTAGGATAAAAATGTTTAACTCTAGGTCAGAATACCAGAATATCTGACACAGAACCTTTCTGGAATCCAGAGCAAGATGGGCTCTTGGAGAGACTAGGGCTGTTCTTGATGACCTCATGGTCATACAGGTTAAGGTCTAGCTTGAGACATCTTATTTTCTTCTATCCATAATTTTTAGATGTCACTTGGGAGTTATAATTAATCATGGTGGTTATCTTACCTATAACATAACAACATAGTGTATACCTGTTGACATATTTAATATTATGGAAATTATATGATAGTATAATTTAGTATATGAAGTATGCACTAGCTATCCAGGATCTGGAAATAATTAAATTGCATTATGCTCAGGAAACAAAGAAAAAAATAGATTATTTTCCAAGGCATAGGTACCTCTTCCTATTATTCTGTTGAGAAAATCCTTCTTAGAAACAGCAGTAACCTAAAACCAAACATTTTGTTGTCTTCTGGACTTTGGCTCTCAAATAATTAATACAGAGAACTCTGGAAGCTCAGTGTGTTGTAGGACTTCTAACTGGACATGTTTAAGTGGCTTCAACCTGAACACATGCTTGAATTAACCATATCTAAATTACCTCTTTAGGACAAAGCAAAGCAATAGCAGTGTGTACAGCAAGGCCAACAGCAGTGTGTACAATAAGGTCAACAGCAGTGTGGACTGATGCTTACTGCAGGCCAGGCACTGGTAAAGTACTTGATACATCCAACGCATTTAATCCTTATAATAATTCTAATATGAGAAGGGTATCTGATATATATCAACACAGGCAATATGCCTTAAAGCAAGAAGGATATTTGATAACTAACAAAATATTTCAAAACGTTAGGAGAGAATTTGAATGTTCCTAGTACAAAGAAATAATATTTATATTTATCTATATGAGGTAATCAGAATGTCAATCAATTACTATGATCTGCCTATTACATGTTGTATGTATGCAATTATGTGCCACCACTGTACCTTGTAAGCATGCATAATTAAGAAGCACAAAGGATATGTAAAGTTCTAGAAGATTCTTCAAGGCCAGCAAATAATCTGTTTCCATCTAGTACAAGAAGAAAGATTGATGAAGACATAACTTTTTCAGTTTTATGTGTGTACTAGGAAAACCTTGGAAAGAGTGAGCCAACAATGTCTATGAGCACTTTGTGTTGGGTTTATTTGAAGATTTGACTTAAACTACCACAAATATAGCTGGTCATGCCTTTCCTTTAAGACACATTAATCTATTGTTGAAAGGATTTAAGTTATATAAGAAACTGTAACAAACAAAGAAATAAAAGAAATGAATGGCAGAAAGGGATTAAGTTTGGCAACTTTCCCAAGATCCCTGACCTAATCAATGCTGAATTTGACTTCAGAGTCTCTGACCTTTGTCATTGCCCTATGCTTGTCCCATCTTATTTGATAGCAAGTCTGCTTTCTTTATATTCTAGCTGAAAGTGATTTATATCATATCTGAGGTTATCCATGAATCAGAGATGTTCACATTTTGCAAGTTGATTTGATGTCCATAATGTAATGTAGGGTTAAGGTAAGGGTCAGGGTCAGGGTCAGGGTCAGGGTCAGGGTCAGGGTCAGGGTTAGGGCTAGGTAGTTTATAGGCAAATACTGTAGATATTTTAGGTATTAACTAACACTTACATTTTAGTTTTAATAAGCAGAGTTATCCAAACCATTGCATTATCTTGCCAGCACATGAAAAAGTATTGCAGTTGTAGTGGCTTAAACAATAGAAATATATCTTTTCAAATTCTGAATGCAGAATTTGATCAGGTTTCTAGGATCAGGTTTCTTCTGTTTTTTTTTCCCCTTAGCTTATACGTTTGTATCTCTCTGCATATTCAGTAGACATATGCAGTCTTTATGCATGTCTGTGTCCTAGACAATTATCAACAGTACCAGTAATATTAAATTAGAACTCACTTTAATTTTATCCCTTTATAGACACTATCCTAAGAAACAATCATAGCCTGAGATATTGGCAACTTGGATTTCAATACATTTGGGGAGGCATAATTCAGCTTGTCTGTCTTTCTGGCTGACTGATTTACTTTCATATCTATCTATCTATCTATCTATCTATCTATCTATCTATCTATCTATCTATTATCTATCTATCTATTATCTATCTATCTATCTATCTATCTATCTATCTATCTATCTATCTATCAATATCTGTCATCTGTGTGTCTATATAAGCAAGGAAAACAAAATCTTAACATTTCAGGGCCAACATATGGGATCATCATATAACATATGAAAATGTCAAGATAAAAATTGAAGAGAATAAAATCCAGAGAGGTTTTTATTAAGGTTTCAATACTCTATAGATCTGAAATAGTTTGGAAAATTGCTCAGCTCAGCAAATGAGAGCTGGTTCTCTTTGTGCTTTTAGGATTGAAGGAATGATGGTAGAAAACAGTGTCTTTAGATTTGCAGATACCAGGGTTTTGTATATTACTCCCAAGACATTTCCTATAGATAATCCAAAGGCTTCTCAATGTTCTAGAGTATCATTCAAGAGAGATAAAAATCAGGTTTGCTGGTTATGGTAGCTGACATTTTTGTTCTCTTAGGGTCTGTATGACATCTGCCCAAGATCTTCTGGCTTTTAGAGTCTCTGTTGAGAAGTCTAATGTAATTCTGATAGGTCTGCCTTTATATGTTACTTGCCCCTTTCCCCTTATAGATTTTAATATTCTTTCTTTGTTTTGCATATTTAGTGTTTATTATATATATATGTATACACACATATATTGTTTAGTGATTATTATATGACAAGAGGATTTTCTATTCTTGTGCCATATATTTGTTGTCCTATAGGCTTCTTGTACATTTATGGTCATCTCTTTCTTTAGGTTGTGGATCCAACAGGGATGATATTGGCTGAAATGCCCATCCGGAGAAAGGGGAGAAAGAACTTGTAGAGACCACCTCTAGTGATAGGCATGGCCCCCAGTTGAGAGGGCCAACACCATTTGTTGATGCCAGGAAGTACTTGCTGACAGGAGCCTGGTATGACTGTCCCTTGACAGGTTTGGCCAGCACCTGAGTAATACTGATGCAGATAGTCACAGTCAATCATCAGACTGAGCCCTGGGACTTCAATGGAAGAACCAGGGGAAGGACTGAAGGAGCTGAAGGGGATTGCAATCCCATAGGAAGAACAATATGAACTAATTGGACCATCCAGAGCTACCAGGGACTAAACCACCAACCAAAGAGTATCCATAGCTCCAGCTACATATGTATCAGAGGATGGCCTTACCTTGCATAAATGGGAGATGAGGTCCTTGATTCTATGGAGGCTTGATGTGCCAGCATTGGGGGATTATAGAGCAGTGAGGCAGGAGTGGGTGAGTTGGTGAAGGAGCACCCTTACAGGGGATGAGGGGTTTGTGGAGGGGAAACCAGGAAGGGAGATATAATTTGAAATGAAAATGATTAAACTGATTAATAAAATAAAAAATGATTAATAAAAATCTCTAGTGAACATTAACAGAATAAAGGCAGATGTTAGCAACAGACTACAGCACAACACCAAAGGACCAGACCAGGAAAACAAACAATAACAAGAAAAGCACTAAGAGGCCAATAATCAAAACATCAATTGACAGAACAGAGAAGGAAAGAGGAACACTCCTCCACTGCTGGTGGGGTTGCAAATTGGTACAACCACTCTGGAAATCAGTCTGGCGGTTCCTCAGAAAACTGGGCACCTCACTTCCAGAAGATCCTGCTATACCACTCCTGGGCATATACCCAGAGGATTCCCCACCATGTAATAAGGATACATGTTCTACTATGTTCATAGCAGCCCTATTTATAATTGCCAGATGCTGGAAAGAACCCAGGTATCCCTCAACAGAAGAGTGGATGCAAAAACTGTGGTATATCTACACAATGGAGTACTATTCAGCCATTAGAAACAATGAATTCATGAAATTCTTAGGCAAATGGATGGAGCTAGAGAACATCATACTAAGTGAGGTAACCCAGACTCAAAAGGTGAATCATGGTATGCACTCACTAATAAGTGGATATTAACCTAGAAAACTGGAATACCCAAAACATAATCCACACATCAAATGAGGTACATGAAGAAAGGAGGAGTGGCCCCTTGTTCTGGAAAGACTCAGTGAAGCAGTATTTAGCAAAACCAGAACGGGGAAGTGGGATAGGTGGGAGGACAGGGGAAGAGAAGGGGGCTTACGGGACTTTCGGGGAGTGGGGGGCTAGAAAAGGGGAAATCATTTGAAATGTAAATAAAAATATATCGAATAAAAAGAAACATGGAAAAAAAGAATATTAAAAGCTGCAAGGGAAAAGAATTAAGTAATATATAAAGGCTTCTCAACTTCTCAAGAGTGATTCTAAAAGGCAGAATGGCCTGGGCAGATGTCTTGCAGTCTCCAGGAGATCACAGATGACAGCCTACTTTACTCTGCCCCAAAAAACTGTCAATCATCATAGATAGAGATAACAAGATACTCTATGAAAAAACAAAATTTAAATAATACCTATCTATAAATCCAGCTCTAAAGAACCTAATAGGAGGAAAACTCTAACCCGAGGAGGTTAACAACACTCAAAAATCAAGGAAATAAATAATTTCTTACCAGCAAATCCAAAAGAAGGAAATCACATTACTACTACTACTACTACTACTACTACTACTACTACTACTGCTACCACCACCACCACCACCACCACCACCACCACCACCACCACCTCCACCACCACCAATATAAAAGACAAACCAGGAATTAACGATCTTTGGTTTTAATATCTCAACATCAATTGACTCAATTCACACATAAAAAGACACAGACTAACAGAATTGATGCATCACTGCCCTGCATACAAGAAATACATCCCAATATCAAAGATAGAGAGTACCTCAGAGTAAAGGGCCGGGAAAGATTTTCTAAGCAAATGAACCCAAGTAACGAGCTGGAGTAGACATTCTAATATCTAAGAAAATAGGCTTTCAAAATTTTCAGGCAAGTGGATGGAACTAGAAAATATCACTCTGAGTGAGGTAACTCAGTCACAAAAGAACACATATGGTATATACTCACTGATAAGTGGATATTAGGTAAAAAGCTTGGAATACCCAGAATACAACTCACAGACCATTTCTTAGACAGGGTTTCTATTCCTGCACAGACATCATGACTATGAACCAAGTAGGGGAGGAAAGGATTTATTCTGCTTACACCTTCCACATTGCTTTTGATCATCAAAGGAAGTCAGGACTGGAACTTAGGCAGGACAGGCAACAGGAGCTGATGCAGAGGCCATTGGGGAATGTTATTTACTGGCTTACTTCCCCTGGCTTTCTCAGTCTGCTCTCTTATAAAACCCAATACTACTAGCCCAGAGCTGGCACCAACCACAAGGGGCCCAAGCCTCTTGATCACTAATTGAGAAAATGCCCCACAGTTGGATCTCATGGAGGCATTTCCCCAACTGAAGCTCCTTTCTCTGTGATAACTCCAGCCTGCGTCAAGTTGATACACAAAACAGCCAGTAGAGACCATATAAAGCTCAAGAAGAAGGGAGACCAAAGTAAGGATGCTTTAGTCCTACTGAGAAGGGGGAACAAAATAATCACAGGAGATAGAGGGTAGGAGGCACTTGGGAGGAAGAAAGGGTGAGAGGAAAAAGGGGGCAGGATCAGGTATGGGAGGAGATGGGGAAAATGTACAAAGGGTCAGGAAATTGAACAGAGGGGTATAGCAATGGGGAAAAGGGGACTGGGGTGTAGCCACCACAAAGTCCTAGATGCCAGGAAAGCAAAAGTTTCCCAGGACCCAAAGAGGATGACATTAGCTGAAATACTCAACAAAGGGGAGAGAGAACTTGTAGACACATATTCAGAGGGTAGGCACAGCCCCTGGTTGAAGGATGGGCCCACCCACCCATCTCCAAAACTTTAACCTAGAATTACTCCTGTGTTAAGGAAATACAGGGATAAAGAGTGGAGCAGAGACTGAAGGAAAAACCATCCAGAGAATGCCCCATCTGGAGATCTTTCCCGTATACTAGCACCAAACCCAGACACTATTGCTAATGCCAAGAAGTGCTTGCTGACAGGATCTCCTGATCTCATATTAGTGACTTAACAGCACATATGAAAGCTCTGGAACAAAAAGAAGCAAAGACACTCAAGAGGAGTAATCAGGAAATTATCAAAGACAGGGTTGAAAGCAATAAAATAGAAGAAAAGTGAACAATACAAAGAATCCATGAGACAAAGAGATGGGTCTTTGAGGAAATCAACAAGATGGAGAAACTATTAGCCATACCTCCTAACAGGCAGAGGGACTGTATCCAAATTAAGAAATTCAAAAATGAAAACGGGAATATAACAAGAGACACTTAGGAAATCCAAAGAATCATTAGGTCTTCCTTCAAACACTCGTAGCTCACAAAAATTCAAAAATCCAAATGAAACAAATGATTTTCTTGGTAGATAGCTGTTACCAACATTAAATCAAGATCAAGTAATCAATCTTAATTGACCTGTAACCCTTAAGGGAATAGAAACAGTCAGTGAAAGTCTCCTAAACAAAAATGATCCAGGGTCAGATGGTTGTAGTGCAGAATCCTACAGTGCAGATGCTGAAAAAAAAAGAACTCATAGAAACACTTCTCAAACTATTCCACAAGATAGAAATGAAAAAAACATTGTCAAACTATTTTTTATGATCCCACAGTCACTCTGAGCACGTATATGGCCAATATAAAAGGGATTTTTTTTTAGTAAGAATGTTTTGCAATTGTGAAAACAAGTATCCTGCTGGCATATTAAAATTAAATGTGCCACATGTGCCACAGGTTTCTAACAAAGGGACAGATTCTGCAATATCCAATCTATCCATAAAACGATTTAAAGTACTATTTACAGATTGAAAAACAATACTGCTGTCAATTCTGGTAACTGAGCTGAGAGCCCAGGTGTTTCTATAACCACCTGTTGATTATTAATTAAATATCCAGCTCTTCCTTTAGAGGAGCCACCCATGAGAATCAAAAGAGAATTATGCAGCAGCTGTAAAGATGTCATGTTAGAAAATACAACCTCATGCATGTTTAAAAACTTTATTAACTTATCTTGAGGATAATGGTTATCTATAGTTCCTTCAAATCCTATTTGAGAAAGCAACCAATCTGTTGCTATGCTGCTTCAGCCAAGTATCTTGATCTATGTTAAAAGACTGAATAATGATATCTTGTTCTTTGCCAAAATAAGTTAGTGCCTGCTTCCTTCCAAGCACAATTTTCTGGGCTGCTGCCTCATAATATGGCAGGATTTAGGAGATACCCTCAAGTGAATCCACATAAAAGGAACCTTTTGCCATAATAATCCTATAGGTGAATGAGTCTTATTAAAAATTAACAAAGTCATCAAAAGAGACACTGAGGGACACTTCTTGCTGGTCAAAGGAAAAACACACCAAGAAGAACTCTCAATCCTGAACATCTATGCTCCAAATACAAGGGTGCCCTCATTCATAAAAGAAACTTTACTAAATCTCAAAGCATACATTGCACCTAACACAATAATTGTGGGTGACTTCAACACTTCACTCTCATCAATGGGCCAATCAGGAAAACAGAAACTAAACAGGGACACAGTGAAACTAACTGAAGCTTTGGACCAATTGGATTTAACAGATATATATATAGAGAGAACTTTTCATCACAAAGTAAAAGAATATACCTTTTTCTCAGCACCTCATGGTACCTTCTCCAAAATCAATCATATAGCTGATCATAAGACAGACCTCAATAAATATAAGAAGATTGAAACAATCCCATGCCTTCTATCAGATCACTATGGGGTAAAAATTGTCTTCAATAACAATAAAAACAACAGAAAGCCCACATACACATGGAAACTGAACAATACTCTACTCAATGATACCTTGTTCAAGGAAGAAATAAAGAAAGAAATCAAAGATTTTTTAGAATTTAACGAAAATGAAGGCACATCATACCCAAATATATGGGACACAATGAAAGCAGTGCTAAGAGGAAAACTCATAGCTTTGAGTGCCTCCAAAAAGGAATTAGAGAGAGCATACACTAGAAGATTAATGGAACAACTGAAAGCCCTGGAACAAAAAGAAGCTAATTCACCCACGAGGAGTAGAAGGCAGAAAATCATCAAACTCAGGGCTGAAACAAATCAAGTACAAACTAAGAGAACCATACAAAGAATCAACAAAACCAGGATCTGGTTATTTGAAAAAAATCAACAAGATAGATAAACCTTTAGCCAGACTGACCAAAGGGCACAGAGACAGTATCCAAATTAATAAAATTAGAAATGAAAAGGGAGATTTACAGCAGAAACTGAGGAAATTCAAAAAAATCATCAGATCCTACTACAAAAGCCTGTACTCAACACAACCAGACAATCTGGAGGAAATGGACAATTTCCTTGACAGATACCAAATTAAATCAGGATCAAATAGATCATCTAAATAGACCCATAAACACTAAAGAAATAGAAGGGGTCATAGATAGTCTTCGACCAAAAAAAGCACAGGACCAGATGGTTTTAGTGCAGAATTCTATCAGACCTTCAAAGAAGACTTAACATCAGTACTCTTCAAACTATTCCACCAAATAGAAACAGAAGGAACACTACCCAACTCCTTCTACGAAGCCAAAATTACGCTGATACCAAAACCACACAAAGATCCAACAAAGAAAGAGAATTTCAGGCCAATTTCCCTTATGAATATCGATGGAAAAATACTCAATAAAATTCTTGCCCACTGAATCCAAGAACATATCAAAACGATCATCCACCATGAGCAAGTAGACTTTATCCCAGGGATGCAGGGATGGTTCAATATACAGAAATCCATCAGTGTTATCCACTACATAAACAAACTCAAAGAAAAAAAACCACATGATCATTTCATTAGATGCTGAAAAAGTATTTGACAAAATTAAACATCCTTTCATGCTAAAAGTCTTGGAAAGGACAGGAATTCAAGGTCCATATCTAAACATAGTAAAAGCAATATACAGCAAACCGGTAGCCAACATCAAACTAAATGGAGAGAAACTTGAAGCAATCCTACTAAAGTCAGGGACTAGACAAGGCTGCCCTCTCTCTCCATATCTTTTCAATATAGTTCTTGAAGTCCTAGCTAGAGCAATTAGATAACATAAGGAGGTCAAAGGGATAAAATCGGAAAGAAGAAGTCAAACTATCACTATTTGCAGATGATATGATAGTATACTTAAGTGACCCAAAAAACTCTACTAGAGAACCCCTACAGCTGATAAACAACTTCAGCAAAGTGGCTGGCTACAAAATCAACTCAAGCAAATCAGTAGCCTTTATATACTCAAAGGATAAGCAGACTGAGAAAGAAATTAGGGAAATGACACCCTTCACAATAGCCACAAACAGCATAAAGTATCTTGGGGTGATTCTAACCAAACAAGTGACATAATGACAAAAACTTCAGATCTCTGAAGAAGGAAATTGAAGATCTCAGAAAATGAAAAAATCTTCCATGCTCATGGATTGGCAGAATTAATATAGTTAAAATGGCCATATTGCCAAAGGCAATCTACAGATTCAATGCAATCCCCATCAAAATCCCAACTCAGTTCTTCATAGAGCTAGAAAGCAATTCTCAAATTCATCTAGAATAACAAAAAACCCAGGATAGCTAAAGCTATTCTCAACAGTAAAAGAACTTCAGGGGGATTTAGTATCCCAGACCTCAAACTTTACTACAGAGAAATAGTGATAAAAACTACATGGTATTGGTACAATTGGTACAAGAGGATCAATGGAATAGGATTGAAGACCCAGAAATGACCCCACACACCTATGGTCACTTGATCTTCGACAAAGGAGCTTTCAAGTATCCAGTGGAAAAAAAGATGGCCTTTTCAACAAATGGTGCTGGTTCAATTGGAGGTCAGCATGCAGAAGAATGCGAATTGATCCATTCTTATCTCCTCATATTAAGATCAACTCCAAATGGGTCAAGGATCTCCACATAAAACCTGACACACTGAAACTAATAGAAAAGAAACTGGGGAAGACCCTTGAGAACAGGGGCACAGGGGGAAAGTTCCTGAATAGAACACCAATAGCTTATGCTCTAAGATCAAGAATTGACAAATGGGACCTCATAAAACTACAGTTTCTGTAAGGCAAAGGACACTGTCAAAGGACAAAACATCAACCAACAGACTGGGAAAGGATATTCACCAACCCTAAATCCGACAGAGGGCTAATATCTAATATATACAAAGAAATCAAGAAGGTAGAACCCAGAGAACCAAATAACCCCATTAAAAAGTGGGGTACAGAGTTAAACCAAGAATTTTCACATGAAGAAATTCAGAGGGCTGAGAAGCACCTTAAGAAATGTTCAACATCATTAATCATTAGGGAAATGCGAATCAAAACAACCCTGAGATTTCACCTTACACCAATCAGAATGGCTAATGTCAAAAACTCAGGAGACAGCAAGTGTTGGCGAGGATGTGGAGAAAGAGGAACACTTCTCCACTGCTGGTGGGATTGCAAGATGGTGCAGCCACTTTTGAAATCAGTCTGGCAGTTCCTCAGAAAACTGGGCATGACACTTCTAGAGGACCCTGCTATACCACTCCTGGGCATATACCCAGGGGATTCCCCGGCATGCAATAAGGACACATGCTCCACTATGTTCCTAGCAGCCCTATTTGTAGTAGCCAGAAGCTGGAAAGGACCCAGGTATCCCTCAACGGAGGAATGGATAGAAAAAATGTGATATATTTACACAATGGAGTACTATTCAGCTATTAGAAACAATGAATTCATGAAATTCGTAGACAAATGGATGGAGCTGGAGAACATCATACTAAGTGAGGTAACCCAGTCTCAAAAGATCAATCATGGTATGCACTCACTGATAAGCAGATATTAGCCTAGAAACTTTGAATACCCAAGATATAATCCACATATTAAATGATGTCCAAGAAGAATGGAAGAGCGACCCCTGGTTCTGGAAAGACTCAGTACAGTAGTATAGGGGAATACCAGAACAGGGAAGTGGGAAGGAGTAGATGGTAGAACAGGGGAAGGGAAAAGGGCTTATGGGACTTTCGGGGAGTGGGGAGCCAGAAAAGGGGAAATCATTTCAAATGTAAATAAAGAATATACCGAATAAAAAATTATGAATTCATGACATTGTTATGAAAGTGGGTGGAACTAGAGAATTTCTTCCTGAGTGAGGTGACCCAATCACAAAAGAACACACATGGTATACACTCACTGATAAACGGATATTAACCCAGAAACTCAGAATACCCAAGACAGAATTCACATATCAAATGATGCCCAAGAAGAAGGAAGGAGAGGTCCCTGGTCCTGGAAAGGCTCAGTGCAGCATTGTAGGGGAATACCAGGACAGGGAAGCAGGAAGGGGTGGATTAGGGAACAGGGGGAGGGCAGAGGGCTTATGGGACATTCGGGGAGGGGGGAATCCAGGAAAGAGGAAATTGTTTGAAATGTAAATAAAGAATATATTAAATAAAACAAAAGAAAACATGAAAAAAATTAACAGATGTAAAGGTAAGGAATAATCTATATAGGTAACAAATTAGTTTTCAATAGCTCTCTCCACTTGTTATAAGGCCAAAAGCCCTTCTGAGGTTAAGGATCTAGGGAATGTAGGATCAGCATTTCCCTTTAGAATATCAAATAAAGGTTGTAATTCTCCTGTAGTAAGCTTTAAATAGGGGCAAAGCCAATTAATATTGCCCAACAACCTTTGAAAATCATATAAAGTTTTCAAATTGTCCCTGCAAATAATTATCTTCTGGAAGAAAACAGCTTGAAATGTGAGTTTGAAACACAGATAATTATAAGGATCCTGGGTTTGTACTTTCTCTGGAGCTATTTGTAATCCTTTATCGGCTAAAACCTGTTGCAAATCTTTATAACACAAAAGCAAATCCTGAGGATTTTTTCCTGCTATCAAAATATCATCTTGGCCATTGCTATCTTACAGGCTGAATGGCCTGTGTCACAAACTTTTGACATAAGGTGGGACTGTTGGCCATGCCCTGAGAAAGAACTATCCATTGGCATCTTTTCATAGGTTCCATGAAATTAATAGAAGGCACACTGAAAGCAAATCTTTTGCAATACTCAGGGTGCAATGGAATAGTAAAGAAACAATCATTCAAATCCACCACTATTTTACAATATCCTCTAGGAATAGCCACTGGAGTTGGAAACCCAGGTTGTAAAGTTCCCATAGGCACGATGGTTTCATTAACCTTTCCTAGTTCTTGTAACAATCTCCATTTACCAGATTTTTTTCTTGATAACAAATATGGGTGTATTCCTTGGTGACCAACATCCTTTTAAATGTCCTGCCTCTAATTGCTCCTGTGAAAAGGCAGCTTTTTCTTTAGATAAAGACCACTGATCAACCCTCACTGGTTTATCATTAAGCCACTGAATTTTATCAGCATGGGATGCAGGCAAGACAGTGGCCATTATGGAAAATGCCCCAAACCTCTAGTGTTAGGGTCAGCCTTAAGACTTTCAAACTTTTTAATGCCTTGTCCTTCTTTTCCTAGACCCTGACTAGGCAAAAATCCTTGTTCTAGCATTTGCTTAGCCACTACCTCATTAGGACTACACTTCATAAGGCCATCTGTGACAAGGATCTTTTCCCCAAAGGGTAGTAGGCAAATTTGCCATAACATAAGACTGAATTTGTCCTGAATTTCCTTTTCATCTTTCCAGGTTAGAAGTTTAGCAATTTGCTTAGGATTATTAGCACAACCAATCCCTTGGAGGTGAGTGAGCATTTCTGACAAGGGCCAAGTTGAAGGCTAATCTTATCTGTTAATATTTGTCACATCAGATCCGGTATCTATTAATCCTTCAAAGCTTTTCCCCTCAATTGTTAACCTAAGGTTAGGTCTCTTATTAGTAATAGATTGAACCCAGTACACACCAGAGGAACCAAAGCCACTTTCATCTCTCTTTCTCTTAATGAATATGGAAGGTAGCAGATGCAAGGGAACTAAGACAAATTGAGCAATTCTTTGGTTATCAGGTAGTTATAACACCATGAGGGGACACAGCCATAATTTTAATTTCTCCCTCATAATCATTATATAGGACACCTGGATTAATCTGCAGCCCTTTTACAATAGTACTACTTTGTCCTAGAAGCAATCCCCAAGTTCCTGCAGGCAAAGCTGAAAGACTCCTCCTGTAGGCGGAGTCTGGACCCCCATTCCTGGAGTTAATACAACATTGGAGGTGGAATACATGTCTAATCCTGTGCTTTCCGGTGTTGCCCTGATAAGTTCAAAGATGGATTTCTCTGGCCTGGCAGCAGCTTCATGGCCCCATTATTATCTCCCTTGGTGGCCTTTAGTGCTTTACCAATTCTTTCCCAGGTTCTCTCATTTAAGGTTCTTTTTTCTTGGAACCATAGGCAGCAAGAAGCTATCCAATCTAAAAATTCTTCTAACCTTCGTTCATCAAACCCAATCCCTTTCACCTGGAGCAGTTCTTGATGGCTGCAGAGAAAAGCCTGCCTAGAGGGTTCTTGTCAAACTTTCCACTGTCCACTCTAAGTGACTTCAGCATTGGGTTGACGCTGTTCCACTTAGCTGTATCCTTCTGCACCCACAACCATTTCAAAATGATGAAATTTTACATTAGTGTTAGTATTTAATTCCTATAGTTGCTCACCAAGCAGGATACCATCTTTTCCCATTTTTCTGTGAAGCTTCGCGAAGACAGTGTCACCTCAGGAAATCTTCTCATTGGGTGTTGGCTCCACTGCTCAGGCAGCTGGGCAGGTCACCTGCTAAATTCAGGAATTCATAGACCTGGAGGAACAATGAACTTCACCTTTCCTCTGATCACTCCAGCCTAGGTGGAGCAGGATCCTGAATAGTACAGGAATCGCCACTCAACAAAGGCCGGGAGAGGAAGTTCACCTTGATCAATGTTGAGTTCCTACCATGTGGTGTGATATCCCATTATGGCTCTGTACAGAGGAATGGGATATGGAACTGTGTGAGGACAGATGATGAGGGGGTAATGACTGACTGTAAAAAATAAAAGTAATACAATTTTTTTAAAAAAAAATGTGGTATGCTTCTAGGCAGTGAATTCTTGACAGAAGAATCTCTAATGTCTAGAAGCACTTAAAGAGATGTCCAAGATTGTTAGTCATTAGGGAAATGCAAATAAAAATGACTTTGAGATTCCATTTTAAAATCATCAGAATGTTTAAGATTAAAAACTCAAGCTACAGCTCGTACATACACTCACTCGTGCTGGTGAGTATGAATATCGCTGATGGGAGAGCAAACTTATACAATCACGTTGGAAATCAATTTGGTGGTTTCATAGAAAATTGGGAATATATCTACCTCAAGACTCAGCAATACCACTCCTGGGCCTATACCCAAAAAGAAGCTCCATCATACCACAGGGACCCATGTTTAACTATGTTTATAGCAGTCATATTTTTAATAGCTACAAACCTGAGATAATCTAGGTATCTTTCAACCGAAGAATGGATAAACAAATTTGTTAGTTTATACTTTGGAGTATTACTTAGCAATTAAAATGAGTAAGATCATGAAATTTGCAGGCAAATAGATGGATAATCCTGGATGAGTTAACTGAGACCCAGAGAGACAAACATAGTATAAACTGACTTATAAGTGGATATTAGTCATAAAGTACAGGATAACCATGCTACAAAACACAGATCCAGAGAAGCTAAACAACAAGGAGGTTCTAAAGGGAGATGATTGAATACCACTGCAAAGGGGAAATTAGACTCAAGGTGAAGAGGGAGGGAGGGGACTGGGTCAGAGAGGGAGGTGGGAGGGGAACAGGAATGGTGAAGTGTGGGAAGGCAGGGTGAGAGAGCACTGGAAGAGAAAACTGAGTTGGTGGGGAGCATCCTGAGCTAGAATCCTAGAACAATGGAAACTCTCAGGAATTTGTGGGAATGAACCTAGTTAGGACTCATAGCAATGGGGGATGTGGAGTCTGAACTGGTCATTTTCTGTAACCAGGCAAGACTTTCAAAGGAGGGACTGGGACACAAATCTATCCACAAAACCTTAGACTAACAATATTTGTAATCTACAAGACGTTCAGGGGTAAAGATGAAGCATAATTTGAGTGAAGAGCCAATCAATGACTGGCCTAGCTTGTGCCTCATGCCTTGAGAGGGAACTCATCTCTATTACTATCAATTATATTCCACTCTACTTCTAGACAGAAATTTTGTGTAATTGTCATCAGAGAGGATTCCCCTAGGAACTGATGGAAATTGATGCAGGGACCCCCAGTCAAACATTAAATGGAGCTTGGGAAATGGCCATGACTTACCTGTGAATGTTCATAAGTCTTTTACTTGTTAATCTTATACTATAATCACCTCAAATGTCTATCAGCTGTTGAATAATTCAAACAATATATTCACACAACTCAACACATTAGCTGTAAAAAAGGAGCAAACTGTTTATCCACATAATGTAGCCTAATGTCTAAGCATACATACTTATTGAAAAAAAGCCAGAAATTTACAAAGTGCATTTATACAGTCTTCTAAAAAAAACCCCAGTCTCAAGTGACTGAAAGAGGACTAATGGTTTGGGGACTCAGGAAGGAGTGCATAAAGGTTTTGCCAAATGTTAGGGTGAAGGTGTCTAACTGTGGTGGAGTTTTCTACTTTGGCTTATTTACATACATTTATTCTTTCACTATGCGCAGTCTGCTATGTGTCTGCTGACCTCACCTCAAGAAAACAAATTTAAAAACAAGACCTTTTATTTTTTTTTTTGAGAAATTCTAAAGAAGAAGCAAAAAAGAACTGGCAGTATCCTTTTATTTTTTTAAATAAAAAAAGAAAAATTCTATCAAATACAATATTATGCTTTAGTGCATGTACCATTATTGAATGATTAAATCAGAATAATACAAAATGGTCAGAAACCATCTTTTTTTGGTATTTGACAATATATCTGTTCTTTTTGCTATATAAGAACACACAGTATTATAGTCTCCAAAATAGTTAATAGGTCATCAATATCTTTTTGTGCAATTCAAAACTTTAAAATTAACTATTTGTTCATTGACTAAATCATACTAAGAGACTAAGACCTTTGTGTCTACTAAAATTAGGATACCTCCTCCACTGCTGGTGGGGTTGCAAGCTGATACTACTACTCTGGAAGTCAGTCTGGTGGTTCCTCAGAAAACTGGAAATTATACTTCCAGATGACCTCGCTATACCACTCCTGGGCATATACCCAGAATATTCTCCAGCATGTAATAAAGTTACATGCTCCACTATGTTCATAGCAGCCCTATTTATAATAGCCAGAAGCTGGAAAGAACCCAGATGTCCCTCAACGGAGGAATGGATACAGAAAATGTGGTATATATACACAATGGAGTACTATTCAGCCATTAGAAACAATGAATTCATGAAATTCTTAGACAAATGGATGGAACTGGAGAACATCATCCTAAGTGAGGTAACCCAGTCTCAAAAGATCAATCATGGTATGCACTCACTGATAAGTGGATATTAACCTAGAACCTTGGAATACCCAAGACACAATGGACATATCAAATGATGCCCAAGAAGAAGGAAGGAGTGGCCCCCAGTCCTGGAAAAGCTCAGTGCAGCAGTGTCGGGGAATACCAGGACAGGGATGTGAAAAGGGGTGGATTGGGGAACAGGGGGACGGAAGAGGGCTTATGGGACTTTCAGGGAGGGGGACCCAGGAAATGGAAACTCACTTGAAATGTAAATAAAGTATATATCAAATAAAAAACAATAAAAAATTAGGATACCAGGAGAATGTGGCCCATAGAATCAACTCTTGTGGTTGTTTAGCTTGGGGTTTTGTGTTACCCTTAACAGTGTGAGTGGGGTTGTCTCTGACTCTTGCCTGATCTTGGAGATCATTTTTCTCCTACTGGGTGGCTTCTTCCAGTCTTGATGTGAGGGCTTGTGCCTAGTCTTGTTGCGTCTTGTTGTGCCATGTTAGGTTGATATCCATGAGAGACCTGCTCTTTTCAGAAGGAGCAGTGAATCTTAGGGAGGGAAGAGTGAAGAGGAACTTAGAACTGAGTTGAAAAGGAAGAGGAGGCTGTGGTCTGGATATATTATATAAAAGAATATTAAACATTATTACATATTTAAATCATGTTAAATATTAAAATTATTAATATTAAAAATATGTTTCATAAAAATACCAGATACAAAGATATCACTTCATTACACTGTCTAAACTAATTCACATAATTGTGTTACTAAGTTAGATAACAATTTTTATATCTATATTCAGAGACACTTTTATAGCAGACCTTTTTAGTATAATAACTTTAAAATTTGACATCTATAAAATTTTGATATCTTGTAGCTTTAAACTAGATTTATACAATCTCAATTTTTCAATAGATAAAAAAAGAGAAAATGGAAGAAGGGGAGGGGAAGTTGGGAGAAAAAAAACAAAAACCAATTGTCCTCTCATGGGTTTGTTTTTTAACATGCACTGAAGTCTTCCCTAGTAGCTCTCCATGATCAAGGAGACATTTCTGGTTATGTGAAGTAATGGAATAAGCCCTTTCTCTGTCTGTCTCTGTCTCTGTCTGTCTCTGTATCTGTCTTTCTTCTCTCTTCTTTGTGAATTCCATATTTTTGGTATTTACACCTCAGTCCTACTCATGTAAAGACATACTTTTAATTTCAATACAGTATTTGCCATCCAATTGGTGATTTGAATGAACTGTTGGAGATGATGGTTATAAGAATAAGTTTATCCTATAATGGTGTGACAATGCCCCTACTAGAATCCATCACAGCCTAAGGGAAAAAAAAACCTCAGTACAGAAATGGGTTGACTGCTTAAAATTATTGGCTACTGAGGTCCAATAAGTGCCATGACATTACAGACTATTGCCAATGTTCCTTGGACCTTAGACCTACATTTGAAGATACTATACAATTAAATCATAAAACATAGAGAAATCAACCTAGAAGCTTCATCCGTACTGTCTAGTTTTCAAAATGCTGGAAGTTGCTATACATGCTACTGAAGAAAAGTCATCATCAATTTACCCTACAGTAGACACAGTGAGATATTATAATGTTTGCCTGACAAAACATGTCCAATGGTGCAATAGTGCTATCTGAGTAACCAAACACTTTCTGTCTGGATTTAAGGCCTACTCTACAAGATGAAAACAATACCTGACACTATTATCAGGACCAAGAACCTGTGGTTAAACAAAGTTATAGACTCTGGGGGAGAATCTAGTGTCATTATTCTGCTAAACAGAAATAGTATTAAACTGACTTAAATGATTTATTATGTTGCAGGATATTTGCTCACATTGTGAACACTGTGATTATGTTTATTGGAAAAACCTGTTTCTAGGGGTTGTGATGTGGTTCAGCCCTAGCACACACCTTTAATCCAAGAGCTTTCTGTTTATTGTAAACAGGATTAAATTAAGCCAATTATAGGCCAAAAGGTGGATCAAGCAACCAATTGACAGGGGCTGAACATATGAATAAAACATAGAGAGTAAGAGGAAGTTAGGAGAGACACAGATGGAGGTCAAATGGAGGGACATTTTGTTTGAAGAGTTTTGCAGACAGTGTGGAGGAGAGGTTGCTTTTCCTTTTACAATGTCAGCTGAGGGTGACGGTCAGGTCAGGTTGCTTTCTCTGCTTCTCTGAGCTGGCAGGCTTTCACTCCAGCATTTGACTCCAAAGTCTTTATTGGTAAAATTGAATGTTTGAGATAAAAACAAAGTTTTTTAAAACCTTTTTATTAGATATTTGCCTTATTTGCATTTCAAATTTAATACCCCTTCTTCATTTCTTCTCTGAAAACCCCCTATCCTTCTATGTTCACAGTAGCCTTATTTATAATAGCCAGAAGCTGTAAAGAACCCAGATGTCCATCAACAGAGGGATGGATACAGGGGAATATGAAGTTCCATCCCTATCTGGGGAGCTATTGGCAATTGGTAGTTGCTGGGAAAGTAAGAGTTGGTTTCATTTAAGATTATAGTTTCTAGGAGAGCAGCTCCATTCTGGTAGATGGATGATCACATACCCAAGATATATGGGCAACACACATGGATTTCTTTCTTTCTTTCTTTCCTTCTTTCTTTCTTTCTTTCTTTCTTTCTTTCTTTCTTTCTTTCTTTCTTTCTTTCTTTCTTTCTCTCTCTCTCTCTCTCTCTCTCTCTCTCTCTCTCTCTCTCTTCTCTTTCTTTCTTTCTTTCTTTCTTTCTTTCTTTCTTTCTTTCTTTCTTTCTTTCTCTCTTTCTTTCTTAAATGTGTATGAGTACACTGTCTCTTTGTTCAGACACACCAGAAGAGGGCAGTGGATCACATTGCATATGGTTGTGAACCATCATGTGGTTTTTGGGAATTGAACTCAGGTCCTCAGGAAGTGCAGCCAGTACTCTTAAATGCTGAGCCATCTCTCTAGCCCATGGACCTTTTAAAAAAAAATAGGAACACAATGTTGTATGAGAAATGAGAGGGGTGGATCAGAGAGAATTTGGGGAAGGGATATTAATATGATCAAAATGTATCTGTATTTTGTAATTAATATAAATGAACTCACAAAAATAAAAGTTTGAATGTTTCATTTCCTATTTCTTTTTACTGAGCTCTACAAGGGAACATATTTTTCTTTTACAAAATCTTTTTATAGATTTTTTTGTGAATTTCATATCATGTACCTCAATCCCACTCATCTCCCCATCCCTTCAATATCTGTCCTCCACCCATACAATCTTTTTTTCAAAATAAAACAAACCAAAACCAAACCCAAAACCAACCAACCAACCAATCATGTTGCTATGGAAGCTGCAGTATGCCAAGGCATCTCACAACACACTCCTTTCCTCAAACAACTCCAATTGAAAACACTCACTTCAATGACTCTTTGGCTTGGTTCAAGGCCATTGTCTTCTTCTCCACCATCAACACTGGATCTTCACCTGGACCCCTCCCAAATATCCCGTTGCTGCCAAGTATAATGGAGATCCCACTGCCTAGATCTGCAAAATTGACCCCATCACAAATTCTAGCAGTTAGTAGATGGAGTGGTTGTTGGGGTGAGCCAACCCAGAGCACTGAATCAGTGAATCTGGGCCTGGGTAGAAACTAAGTTGGTCACCCTACCAGCTCTTTTGTGCCTATGTCACTATGGCCAGCACTAGGCTTCTGAGGCATGGTACAGGATAGTCTACCAAGTGTCACAGCCATCAAGGGGCAGAGTCAGTTCTCCTGCACTGGTGCCACCAGATCCAATTCTCCCATGTGATAAGTGGGGCTAGCTCTCAGGAGTGTGATGGCCAGTGAAGGGCAGAGCCATCTTAGCAAGTTCTCAGACATTAAATGACCTCAGGATACCTCCCAGATCAGGGATATCTTTATGACCTTTGGCGGTAACACAGGTCTCAGACATCAACATAGACCCTGGCTGCAGTAGGACCATGGGCATGGCCCCTGCAGCAGCATGGGCTTTGATGTCAACATGGTCTCAGGTGGGCAGCGCAGGTCATTCAGTTCAGTTTGCTCCATTCACTCTGGCCATCAGGATGGTCTCAAGCAGCACCCTAGATCACTGGCCATAGGTGACAACATGAGCCCATGAGCCACAGACTCTAGCTGAGGTAGGGCCATGGACCCAGAGACAGTCTTTGGCAACAACCTAGGTCTAGGTGTAACCATGCCCTCATGCAGTTGCCCAGACTTCTCATATCTGCCCTCTTCTCAGCACCATAGAGGCATTAGTTTCTCCCTCCTCCTTTGGCTTCAATTTCTCTTTCATTTCTTAACCAAGTAATCCATCTATCTTTCCCTTCCCTCTATCACATATTTGCTCATTATAGTGGTATAGTGGTGACTGCCTTGGAGGTTGTGTGAGTGCTTTCTTCTAGTTGCCCCAGGCCCATAGGGGTGCAGGGAAGGGTGCTTGGGTGTCTTTACTCCGGCTGCCCAGGACCTTAGGACTGTGTTGTTTGGTGATTTGGTGTTTCTCTTCTAGCCATCTAGGGACCATGAGACCATGGGGTCATGCCAACATTTTTTCTTTATGAATGAGTGGTTTAGAAAACAGAAATTAACTAGTTCATTTGCAGCACTATATCATTTTATCATCATCATTTCAAAGCTGTATTATGGAAATTTCAATTCTGAAAGTTAAGTTTCAAACTTAAAGCGTTCACCAGCCATATTATGAGGGGTCTTAGATAATTATTTCTTATTTGCTTCAGGTCTGATTTAATGGTATTTAGTGTTCCCTAGCATCAACATTTGGCGAACTCATTTTTATGGTTTTTTTTTTTGTTTCAGTTGCCATGATAAATAAATGCCTATGTTATAATTTTATTAACTGGACTTCTGAACGACTGTTACTAGAGTCAGAAACACAGTTTTTGCTACCAGGGAAGATGGTATATCTGTCTGAATACTTGATTCCCTGATTTAACTGCTTGACTATAGTGTTTACTCTGTCCCAATTATAATTCTAGGAAACCCTCTTATAAATAATTAGAGATCCATTTGTATATTATCAAATATTATGATAAATGTGTTTCTTTTAAAGGAAATTGTGGATATTCAGTTCAGCCTAGCACAGAGATGGAAGAAAGCAAAGGAAATAAAGATTGAAATGCCATTCATCTTTTAAATATTTGTTATTGGTAAAAAATGTGTTGGAGAATGATTAGAAAGACAGGGCATTTCCTTTTGTCAGGGTATTATGGTTATTAAAGAATTATTCCTCACTGGCTGATTTACTACCACTCTTGAGTGATTGCTTTATGCCAGGAACTGGGATCAACACTTGATACAGAGGTGACTTTATTATAGATACTTCCATTTAGAAGCATAGTCTTAGATATAGGAACTGAAACATACACTGTGAACAATAACCACACCTCAAAATTCTGATTTCACTTTGGTTAAAAATATTTCTAATAACTGTATTAGCAGCAGAGGAAGAAGCATGAACTACTATTGTGTGAGCCTTTTATTATGTGCTAGTCTCTACATACATGCTCAATATATAATAGTATAATCTTCATAGAATATTTGTAAAAACCAGGTATTGTTAACATACTTTGTACAAGACTAGATTTGAGATGTTAACTAATCATCAACATCACAGAGCTTGTGGGTGCTGTATCCCAGAATAATAATTTTATTCAGATCCAAAACTACCTTGAACTCTTGCATTACATGTCTTGCACAAGTCAGAAAGGTGATAATTGTATTATTTATTAGGGTAATTACATATGGAATATTCCTGGGAATTGATCGAATAGTCCCCTCTATCCTCTATCCAGAGTCAGTAGCATAGCATCATTAGGAGAGACTAGAAGTTCTTTTAGCTCTCCCCTGAGAGTATGTCAATGTTAACTTATGTGTTGGCAAACATTGTATCTGACATCCTTTAATATCACTAGAGAGAAGATCCCTTGGACTACACAACTGCTAAATCTCACCTGGTCTCACTAGACCTGACCCTTTGCTCTAATACAGACCTGCCTTCATCACAATGGACAGATCCCAAAAGCCAACCAGCAGACTAGTGCTCAGAGTCCACCATCAGAGAAATGCCTTACCAGGTGAATGTGCCATGAGGAGGTAACCTTTGTTCTTCATCACATTTATTTTACTGGCTCTCATCTTTACCAATAACCTGTCAGTTACACTGTATCCATCCATGTTCAGTATCATCTTCTCCCTTTTATGTTCTCGTGCCCATTTCTTCTCTCTCTCAGTCACCTTTACCCCATTGGACATCTTTCTTTGTTTTTATATCCATCTTGTCTGATTTATTACTCTTGCTTTCTCTTCTCCTTCATTAACACCCTTTTATGAGTCTTCCCTCATTTTCCCCTCTATCCTGGCCACATTTATAGTCTATGATTTAATGTCCACATGTCCTTATTCCCTCAAAATAATTATTTTTGCCCAAGTCATTTTCTTTAAGTTCTCCACCTTAATTCTTTTTTTAAAAAAGATATATTTATTTTATGTCTTATGAGTTCATTGTTTCTGTCTTCAGACACACCAGAAGAGGGAATTAGATCCCATTACAGATAGTTAACTCATCCACATAGTGGATTGCTGGGAGTTGAACTCAGCACCTCTGAAAGAGCAGCCAGTGCTTTTAACCACTGAGCCATCTCACCATCCTCAACCTTAATTCTATTTCTGCCTCTCATTATTTCAAAATCCTGTCCTCTTGTTTTACTTATTAAAATACTTTTATATTGAAAAATAAAATTTGCATGTCATTATCATTTTCAACCTGTTGTTTACAAGCATCATGAAATGGTTTAATCAAGTGAATTAATATAACCATTATTTCAAATGCTTATTTTCTAATAAAAACACTAAATACAACTAAAATTATTTTTTATTGGTTATTTTATTTACATTTCCAATATTGTCCTCCATCTCAGTTTCCATTCTGCAACAACCCCATTCCCTTAAATTATTTTTAATAATGTTATACATTATTATTAATTTAGTCACTATGCTGTACAATAGATTCCTTGAACTTATTTCTACTATTTAACTGAAGGTTTGTATCATTTTGAAAGTTTTAAATTATTTATTTAATTTTTGAAATTACAATACAGTGCTTTGATTAGCATGTCATTGTTCCCTTGACCTTCTCTGCTACTATGAGTTCTTCTGTTTCTTTACCGTGCACTCTCCTTTCATCTCTCATTTCTATTCTCATTTACTATATTGCATTCTTTGTTTTCTATTCTCATTAGATCTTCTCTTCATGTTTTCATATCAGCTGCTGACACTCAGATGCCTTTTAGTCATTTCTCAAATAGAAAGCTCACATAGGTTTTCTAGAAGCATAGGGTTTTAGGAAGAAAGCTTAATAGAATGTACCATTATTTTTTTTAAAAAGTTTATCATTTGCAAACACAGACAGGTACACATGCACACCCACTAAGTTACATCTAATGTTGCACTCACTCTGTAACATCCATGCATCATTCACTTGGAATGCCTACTGCTGTCTGAGTAAAATAAATGGCTGCTTTATTTTCACTTGGAAGTGTTTCAATATGTCAGACCTTGGGATTTTGTTACCTTCTTAGCAATCTTTCCATGGCCTTAGTCCCTCCATGACTCTATCCAAGGCTGAAATGAGACCAGCTACAACTAAGACCCACTGTGCCTTTGCTTATATTTACGTTACACTTTATACTATTTTAATCCAATATTTATTCTCTATTCTTCTCATGCCATGGCTTCTTTGTGGCCTTTGTGTTGAGTAGTCTTCATTCATGTCTTATCACAAGCTAACAATCAATAATGGCAGAAGAGATGAATCAACCAATAATTGAATAGGTAAGTAAGTGAATAGTTTCCATGGCATGTGACTTCTTGTTATACTAATTTAGTAAAAACTATTTCTGGACATCCATATAAATATTAAGATAGTCAAACTACTTCTCTAAAATCTCATTTTCATTTAAGGATATGGAATTCTTAAAAATATTATTTAAAACTATCTCTCCAAACCCTTCATTTTTCTTTTCTCATTCCTCTTAAGTATTTGAGAAGTGTGGATTCCATTTTCCAAGCACCATGTTTAATAAAAGTTATACTGTATGAAAAACTGCTTGATAATGACTCTTTTCTTCTTGATTTTTCATGTGACTAATCTCTGTAATCTGCTCTCCAATTTCTTTTTTTATTCAATATATATATATATATATATATATACTTTATTTACATTTCAAATATATATACTTTATTTACATTTCAAGTGATTTTCCCTTTCCTGTATTCCCCCCTCCTCGAAAGTCCCATAAGCCCTCTTCCCTGTTCCCCAATCCACCCCTGTTCCCCAATCCACCCCTTCCAACTTCCCTGTCCTGGTATTCCCTGACACTGTTGCACTGAGCTTTTCCAGGACTGAGGGGGCACTCTTTCCTTCTTCTTGGGCACTATTTGATATGTGCTTTGTGTCTTGGGTATTCCAAGCTTCTAGTCTAAAATCCATTTATCAGTGACTGTGTACCATGAGTGTTCTTTTGAGACTGGGTTACCTCACTTCTTTATCTTTCCTGGTTCCTGCCTTTCTATCTCTCTAGTATATACAACTCTTAGCTGCATTGCACATTGCACTTTCTATAAAAAAGTGCACAAACCTTTAGCCCTTTGCTGTAACAGTTGGTTTGCCCAGTTATGTGAACTTTTGACTTACTATTAGGAGTAAGTTCATCTGTGAGGATTTAGGACTGGACATGTCATGGTAGGTTGCTTTTGTGGAGGCCCTAGTTAATACTGAAAAAGGAAGTGAATATAAGATGGAAAAGATAACCCTCTAGCATTACAAAAGCTAGCTCAGATACATTTAAGACTGATTTGTCTATGTTCTGTCATCTAATTTTGTCATGTCTTCAATAATAGTTTTACCATCTAGTTAGGATGGGCAACTAAGAATATAGCAATTGCCTATTTGTTTTGTGTGTTTCTTGGGTCTTCTTGACCAACAACTCATAGGAAGGTATCTCATCTTTGATACTGATATTTTCATTTAATAAACATTGTATTCTGAGTATGACATTGTCTATCTTTGCAGGGTATCTCTGTTTAAACTACTTTTAAAAACTATATTTTTTGTAACTTGCACATTAGTGGATTTTTAAAACTTGTATGTGCATCCTCAGTTTTGGTCAATTTGCCCTCTACTTCCTTTTTCCTACCATTCCTTTGCCCCCACCCCACTTAAACTTTTCACCCTCGGTATTGATGCCATGGTATTTTATATGACATATGCTCTACTATCCCCTTAATTTACATCTTTTACTTAGGTTGCAAGATAGTGGTTTTTATATAGCGTTTTTTTAGACAACTATCATTTTGGTGTACCCTTCCTTTGATCCCTCATTTCTATATCTTCCCACCCACTCCATACTTACAATGTTTCTTTTCCACCTTTTGTTTTTGAAGATGCTAAACATAATTTATAACAAGGGATTAATCCTGTCATTTGTTCATTATTAACTGATTAATAATGAATATATTTGGGATATATTTCCAAATTTGAAAACTTTGGTAGATCTTACTTATGGGCGTTTTGTGCACTTTAAAGTCTGAAAATTCCTGAGAAATATTACATTTACTTCTCTGAGGAACTCTAATGTGGTTACCCATCAGAATATGTTTTTCTTTTTAATTGTTTAGTCTAAGGAATCAATGTATTTTGTGGATTAGCATTAGCCACTCTGTGTATGGCATAAATCCACAACTGAGTTCCTATGGGAAGTTTAATACCACATGTTGTAAAAGAGGCTAAAATTGCCATGTGTTTTCTCACATCGAGTATTGATATTCATAGCTCATAGAACTAAGTATATATCAGCATCTATCTGCACTAAATCTTGGGTACATACCACTGTCACTGAAAAGTTACTGGAATATGTGGAATGTCTGGAATTCATTTGGTAGTCTCTATTTGCTGCACCACACAGGTCAAAGATCTTATACTCTAAACTACTTGGAGTGTTATTACTCAAGATTCATATTCATTGCCATCTACCATTCATTATAGACCCGTGTATTTTCATTGCATTCTTAAAAGAATGATCATCACAATATTTCCTCCAAATTAATTTCTGGACATAGAGAGGAGAGGAGAGTGGGGAGGAAGAAGAGAGACAGAGAGAGATGGGAGGAGACAATGAACTAGAGAGATATACAAGGTGTGAGAGGTCATGATGCTCACAGATGTGGGCAAAGTGTGTGCTAAGTAGAAGAAATATAGAAAGAGAGAATGAAAACTGATAATGACAGTTGTATGAAAGAGAGATCAGACTGTTTGGATCTGATTCTGAAGCTCCCTACTATTTAATCATGGAGCATGAGTCTAAAAGGTTTCTCTGGAGACACTGTGGAAGATCTATCAGAATAGCTATACAGAGACACCAGGAATGAGCTTGTGGAAATTAGTACTAGTCAAAGATTCCAAAATTAAGTCACAGTAGCAGATTAAGAACAAAGGATAGATGTATGGGAAAACACAGAAGGTAAAGATTGACCAGATTTGGGGAGATGAGGCAAGAATTACTTCAGGTATCGGTGTGTACATCAGGCTAATTGTGGCAAAACTAAGATACAAGGCCAAAAAAGAGAAAAAACTAGGTAATCTCAAGACAGTTCAAGAAATTTCATTCTAAAATGTGAGCTAGTTGGCAGGAACCACTTCTTTATATTTTAAGTTTCTTTTCTTTTTTCTTCCTAAGCTGATTGAAAGTGGAATTATAAACATTTTCTGATAAGGTCGAAGATTTACATGGAAAATATTTCTGATAAAATTGAAGAAATATATAGTAAAACATGTTAAAAATTAAAGATTATCATGGAAATTTTACAGATAAAATGCTAGGCATAAAAATAATTCTAAGTTGATTGAAAGTGGAATTAAATATTTTCAGGAAAAATGTAGATTTACATGGAAAACATTTCTGGTAAAATAGAAGAAATATTTAAAAACATGTTAAAATAGAAGATTATCATGAAAAATAATGCAGATAAAATGGTAGACATAAAAAATTACTAAATTAATTGAAAGAGGAATTGCAAACATTTTCTGATAAAACTAAAGACTTACATGAACAATATTTGTTAATCTATGTCATTTTATTGGGGGAATTGTGTCCATTGATGTTAAGAGATATTAAGTTTCTTAAAGGTTCTCTCTACAGGCACAGAGAGAAGAAATGATGAAGTTAACAGTGAGCTAAGTTGTGGATGGAACACAAAGAGCTGAAAGCAGTACAAACAGGTAATTATCTCATGATGGCTGGCATTTGTGGGAGATAAACCAGTTTCCATGAAAATAGGAGAAAGAATGAAGGGTTTCTTATTGTAGGAGCCTATAAAGATTTATAGGTGTATAGATTAGATGGAACGAGCTTCTCAAATGAGTTAGAAAGATAGACATAAGGGAAGAAATAGCTATGAAAAGTAAGAAATTTACTAAGAGGAAGAAGTATATATAGAATTGAAACGAAATATTTAAGGACCTTATATGACATTAATGTGTTAGAAATGATCTGATCCTTAACCTTTGACCTCTGCCCTAGGTTTTGAACTAAAGTCTGTTTCAGGCAACTGTTGCTCATCATGACCTGTGTCCCCAATGCATCACATTCTCCAATCTTCTTGCTCCTTGGGTTCTCCAGGGCTGGTGTGCCCCACAGTCTCCTCTTTTTATTGTTCCTATTTATTTACCTGACCACCATATTGGGAAATGTGACCTTGGTACTGCTCATCTCTTGGGATTCCAGGCTCCATTCACCTATGTATTATCTACTGCGTGGCCTCTCCATGATAGACTTGGGACTATCCACAGTTACCCTGCCACAGTTGTTGGTTCATCTTGCGTCTGATTCTCCAGCCATTCCTGCTGCCCGCTGTTTGACTCAGTTCTTTTTCTTTTATGCATTTGGAGTCACAGATACACTTGTCATTGCTGTCATGGCTCTGGATCGCTATGTGGCCATCTGTGACCCTCTGCACTATGCTTTGGTGATGAATCGACAAATCTGTGCCTGCTTACTGGCCTTGAGCTGGGTAATATCTATAGTACACACCATGCTGCATGTGGGACTCATCCTGCCACTGTGTTGGGCTGGAGATGTTGGGGGCAATGTTAAACTTCCTCACTTCTTTTGTGATCATCGACCACTCCTGCGAGCCTCTTGCTCTGACACACATTCCAATGAGCTGGCTATATTCTTGGAGGGTGGCTTTCTCATGCTGGGCCCTTGTTCCCTTATTGTACTTTCCTATGCCCGAATTGGAGTCACCATCTTACGATTGCCTTCAGCTGCTGGTCGCCGCAGAGCAGTCTCCACCTGTGGATCCCACCTCACCATGGTTGGCTTCCTGTATGGAACAATCATTTGGGTCTACTTCCAGCCTCCTTCACAGAACTCCCAGAATCAAGACATGGTGGCTTCAGTAATGTACACTGCCATTACCCCATTGGCTAACCCGTTTGTTTATAGTCTCCGTAATAAGGATGTGAAAAGTGCCCTCCACAGACTACTGAGACAGGGGAGAGTGGACTCCTGAATAGATTGAATTTAGATATTAGGTAGAAGAGAATGGTCTTGGGCTGATTTTGATCATAGCTTGTTTTAGGGACGATGAGAGGAAGCAATAGCTACAAACTGAAGTTGCTCCTGATTTAGCTCATGTCAATATTGTGCTATGATAGAGCTGTGAACATTCTACATTAGTGACCACATATGACAAGACTTCCATTACTTACATTTCCCTCTTATATCTTCATCTTATATCTAAAATATCTCAGACATCACATCTAGGTTGCTTTGATTTCAGAGTTTTTAAGGAATATGAAGATAACATTTTGAAAATATAAGATTTTGAAAACACAAGTCAAATCCAGCACAATAGAATTACTCATAGCGTCACTTAATGTGCATGCTTTCATACAGCATGTGTGGGTGCACACAGAAAGGAAGTGACAATGATCAATTGGCAAATTCACTACTTATTCTAGTTAATGAACAAGCCAATGCTCAGTAATGAGTGTAGAATGGTAGGCATGATTCTGCTATTTCCTGTCTGCCCGCGTGTCCATGGGTCACTTTAATGTGAACATCTATTGAATTTCTACTTTATATATTTTAAACTATGTTCAATATTTACTTTATAAACAAAATACAGACAAGAATAATATACCCTGACTACTTCATTGTGGAAAATTCCCTAACTCTCAACAATGAAGAAACATGATTTGGCTTAGTTTTTTGGTAGTTAGACATAGGCATAAGCTTTGGCACCTTTTAATAGAATTACATGTTTGTGTTGATGGTTAGATTCCATATTGATACACTAATGTTAGCCTTTTAGCTTTACTGATTATACAAAGGACACTTTTGTTTTTAATTTATGAGAAAAACCTTAGACACACCTAAAGAGGTAGAATGATCTTAGTCAATTTCATCATCACTGCTCAAGGCAAGGCTTTATCTCTGTTTTCCCTACTTACTGAGTTTTCTGACTTGGATACTCTTTGGTAGGTGCCCTATCCATCCCAGGACACATTATCAAGGCCCATATCTTTACAATTCAAGTTTAATTTTCACATTTCTCCTATTTACTTATGAGATATCTTCTCACAACTCAAATATTCATCTATTTTCAGCAATTTTTTCACAGTTTATTGGGAGAAACCACTTCATTTATGTTTAGTTCTCATGAAATGGCATTGTCAATGCACACAAACTTTTTTCATCACTGTCCTTTTAATTTGAGTCTTTAGCAACTGACTATATTACCTCATTTTGTCAGAGAACTTGTCCACTATCAAAATATCACATGAACTTTCAAGTCTTCTAAGTTACTATCACCTTTCAGAGACAATCTAGAGAAATATGTCCTCATAACAGGTTCATTATATAAGCTCTACCTATTTACATAAGCATTAATAGTGAAAGGTTCTTTTTCTTTTTATGTTGGATATTTTATGTATTTACATTTCACATGTTATCTCCTGGTTTCACCTCAGGACCCCATCTCCTATTCCCCCTCCCCTTGCTTCTATGAGGATGCTCCCCCTCCCACCTACCCACTCTCACCTCACCACCCTGGCATTACCCTACCCTGGGGAATTGAGCCTTCACAGAACCAAGAGCTTTTCCTCTTACTGATGCCAGATAATGTCCTCCTCTGCTACATATGCAGCTGGAGCCATGGGTCTCTCCAAGTGTACTCTATGGTTTGTTGTTTACTCCCTGAGAGCTCTAGGGTGTCTAGTTAGTTGATATTGTTGTTCTTCCTATGGGATTGCAAACTTCTTCAGCTCTTTCACTACTTTCTCTAACTCCTCCATTGGGGACCCCATGCTAAGTCCAATGGTTGGTTGCAAGCATCCATCTCTGTATTTGTCAGGTTCTGATAGAGCCTCTCAGGAGACAGCTATGTCAGGCTCCTGTCATCAAGCACTTCTTGGCATCGGCAATAGTGTCTGGGTTTGGTGCTAGTATATGGGATGTATCTCCAGGTGGGGAATTCTCTGGATGGCCTTTCCTTCAATCTTTGCTCCACACTTTGTCCCAGTATTTCTTTTAGACAGGAACCCTTCTGAGTTAAGAATTTGGAGTTGAGTGGGTGGCCAAAATCCCCAAACCTGGGCCTATGCCTAATTTTTGGATATGGTCTCTACAGGCTCACCCTTTCCTTTGATGGGCATTTCAACTAATCTCATCCTTGTTGGGTTCTGAGAGCCTCTTGCTTTCCTGGAATCTGGGATTTGCTGGTTTCTACCCTCAGTCCTCCATCCCTGATTGCTTACACACCTTTGCTCAAATTCCTTACCCTCTGTATATCATTCCTGTCTCCTCTCATACCTGATCCTGCTCTCATTTTTCTCCCTCACCCTCCTCTATTCCTCACAAGACCCTCCCACCGTCTACCTCCTGTGAGTATTTTCCCCCTTCTAAGAAGGACTGAAGCCTCTACATTTTGGTCTTTCTTCTTCTTGAGCTTCATATGGCTCGTGAATTGTATATTGGGGATTAAGAGTTTTTGGGTTAATACCAAGTTATCAGTGAGTGCATATCATGTGTGTTCTTTTCTGACTGGGTTACCTCACTCAGGATGATATTTTCTAGTTTCATCCTTTTGCCCAAGAATTTAATGAATTCATTGTTTTAAATAGCTGAGTAGTACTTCATTGTGTAAACGTACTAGACTTTCTGTATCCATTCCTCTGTTGAAGGACATCTGGGTTGTTTCCAGCTTCTTGCTACTATAAATATGGCTGCGATGAACATAGTAGAGCATGTGTCCTTGTTAAATGTTGGAGCATCTTTTGGGTATATGCCCAGGAGTGTTATATCTGAGTCCTAAGCTAGTACTATGTCTAATTTTCTGAGGAACTACTAGACTGATTTCCACAGTGGTTATACCAGCTTGCAAATCTACCAACAATGGAGGAGTGTTACTTTTTCTCCACATCCTCATCAGCATCTGCTGCCACCTGATTACTTGATCATAGCCATTCTGACTGGTGTGATGTGGAATCTCAGTGTTGTTTTGATTTGTATTTCCCTGATGACTAAGGATGTTGAACATTTCTTTAGGTGCTTCTCGGCCATTCAATATTCCTCATTTGAGGATTCTTTTGTCTAGCTCTGCTTCCCATTTTTAATAGGGTTATTTGTTTCTGTGTATTCTAACTTCTTGAATTTTTGTATATATTGGATATCAGCCCTCTATTGGATATAGGGTTAGTAAAGACCTTTTCCCAATCTGTTCATTGGTGCTTTGTTCTATTGACAGTGTCCTTTGCCTTACAGAAGCTTTTCAATTTTATGAGGTCCCATTTGTTGATTCTTGAATTTAGAGCATAAGTCATTGGTTCAGGAAATTTCCCCCCATGGCCATGTGTTCAAGGTTCTTCCTCACTTTCTCTTCTATTAATTTCAGTGTATATGGTTTTAAGTGGAGGTCCTTGTTCCACTTGGACTTGAGCTTTGTATAAGGAGATTAGAATGGATCAATGTGCATTCTTCTACATGTTGACTGCTAGAACCAGAACTATTTGTTGAAATTGCTGTCTTTTTCCCCCACTGGATGGTTTTAGCTCCTTTGTCAAAGATCAAGTGACCATAGGTGTGTCACCTGGGTCATTTCTGGGTTCATTTCTGGGTCTTCAGTTCTATTCCATTGATCTACCTGTCTGTATCAATACCATGCCATTTTTTAAATCACTATTACTCTGTAATAGACCTTGATTTCAGGGATGGGGATTCCCCCAGAAGTTTCTTTTATTGTTGAGAATATTTTTCCGCTATCCTGGGTTTTGGGTTCTTACAAATGAATTTGAGAATTGCTCTTTCTAACTCTGTAAAGAATTGAGCTGTAATTTTGATGGGGATTGCATTGAATCTGTAGATTGCTTTCAGCAAGATGGACATTTTTACTATATTAATCCTGCAAATCCAGGAGCCTGGGAAAGTTTTCCATCTTCTAAGATCTTCTTCGAATTCTTTCTATGGAGATCTTACACTTGCTTGGTTAGAGTCACACCAAGGTGTCCTATATTATTTGTGACTATTGTGAAGGGTGTCAATTCCCGGATTTTTTTCTCAGCTTGTTTATCCTTTGAGTAGAGGAAGGCTACTTATTTGTTGGAGTTAATTTTATATCCAGCCACTTTGCTGAAGATGTTTATGAGTTCTCTGGTGGAATTTTGGGAGTCACTTAAGTATACTATCATATCATCTGCAAATAGTGATACTTTGACTTTTTACTTTCCAATTTGTATCCCTTTGAGCTCTTTTTGTTGTCTAACTACTCTGACTAGGACTTTGAGTATGATATCTTGTCTAGTCCCCGATTTTAGTGGGATTGCTTCAGGTTTCTCTCCATTTAATTTGATGTTGCCTGCTGGTTTTCTGTATAATGCTTTTACTATGGGCCCTGAATTTCTCATCTTTTCAAGACTTTTACCATAAATGGGTGTTGAATTTTGTCAAATACTTTTTCAGCATATAATGAAATGATCATATGTTTTTTTCTTTGAATTTGTTTATATAGTGACTTATGTTGATGGATTTCCACATATTGAACCATTCCTGCATCCCTGGGATGAGTTGTACTTGAT